>NW_026045192.1:110000-120000 GCF_943734845.2 Anopheles funestus
AGTCCCACAAAATGGAACATGATGAAGAAGATACAGAAGTTGAAAATTTTTCTAAGTCCAAAAAATTTTCTAAGTCCAGAAAATTTTCTAAGTCCAAAGTGTTGGAACAATTTCCAAAGGCCCATAGGTTGCACTGAATTTTCCTAAGTTGGCCACAAGTACCCATGAGGTATCGAGAAGGTTCACCCGAAGGACATAATATGTCCCAAAGTACCGATAGAGTACCCACAAATAGCACCGCGTTGGCCTAAGTTGGCCAAAAGTACCGATAGAGTACCCACAAATAGCACCCAGTTGGCCTAAGTTGGCCAAAAGTACCGATAGAGCACCCACAAGTAGCACCCAATTGGCCTAAGTTGGCCAAAAGTACCGATAGAGTACCCATAAGCAGCACCCAATTGGCCTAAGTTGGCCAAAAGTACCGATAGAGTACCCACAAATAGCACCCAATGGGCCTAACATGGCCAAAAGTACCGATAGAGTACCCACAAGAAGCACTGAGTTGGCCTAAGTTGGCCAAAAGTACCGATAGAGTACCCACAAGTAGCACTGAGTTGGCCTAAGATGGCCAAAAGTACCGATAGAGTACCCACAAATAGCACCGAATGGGCCTAAGTTGGCCAAAAGTACCGATAGAGCACCCACAAGAAGCACTGAGTTGGCCTAAGTTGGCCAAAAGTACCGATAGAGTACCCATAAGCAGCACCCAATTGGCCTAAGTTGGCCAAAAGTACCGATAGAGTACCCACAAATAGCACCGAGTGGGCCTAACATGGCCAAAAGTACCGATAGAGCACCCACATATAGCACCGAATGGGCCTAACATGGCCAAAAGTACCGATAGAGCACCCACATATAGCACCCCATTGGCCTAAGTTGGCCAAAAGTACCGCCAAGTAGCACCATAGAGGCCCGAGTAGAGCGAAATGTGGGCCAAATTGAACATTTGAAAATTTTTACAAGTCCAGAAAATTTTCTAAGTCCAGAAAATTTTCTAAGTCCAAAGAGTTGGACAAATTTCCTTAGGCCCAAAGGTTGCACTGAATGTTCCTAAGTTGGCCATCAGTACCCATGAAGTATAGCGAAGGTTCACCCGAAAGACACAATACGCCCTAAAGTACCCACAGAGTACCCACAAGTTGCACCCAATTGGCCTAAGTTGGCCAGAAGTACCGACAAGTACCACCATAGAAGCCCGAGTAGAGCGAAATGTGGGCCAAAGTACCGAGTAGTTGCCACAAATGCCCAAATGGATACCAAAATGTGGTACCAAGTACCTAACTGTTGCAACAAATGCTAGCTTTCTGAGCAAAAGCTGTGGACCAATTTCGTAGAAGAACCGCCTAGGCGAAAAGGCAAAAATCGCCGAAGCTGGCCCGCTCGCAGAGCTCGCGGGCCAGGAGATACTCATAGGGCGATTTACTAGAGTGGGGAACTTGAGAATTTTTGTGTCCGAGACTTTGGGCAACTTCGCGGCCGCCCCCTTAAAGTAAAAGATTTTCTCTGGGTGCCTAAAATTCGCAATTCCCGCAAAGTCGGGAAGACGTTAAAGTTTTTGCCCAAAAAATGGCCATCGATTTAAGGTGATTTTCCAATAAGAAAATGCTTCCTATTTTGAATTTTTTCGAATATTTCCTAAACTAAGCGTCGGAGCACATGGCCGTGGAGGAACTTTTGGTAGCTTTTGGCAAGGGCTATCGGATGAAATAATGCGAAAGGCCATCGGAGCGATATTGGATAAATGCGGGCCCATAAACGCACCTGAGAAGTGAAAATTGGTACCTTGCACGCAGGATGCAAGAAATGCTTGAGTGTTAACCATCATCGGTACCAAGTACCTAGGTTATATCGAGTGCGTAGATGGAAGTCGGTACCAAAGGGAAACCTTCCTAGGCTAGGTGCACGCAAGTGAGTATGGATCGATCAGTAGAAAGATGGGAAGCCATAGGAAACCTTCCTAGGCTAGGTGCACGCAAGTGAGTATGGATCGATCAGTAGAAAGATGGGAAGCCATAGGAAACCTTCCTAGGCTAGGTGCACGCAAGTGAGTATGGATCGATCAGTAGAAAGATGGGAAGCCATAGGAAACCTTCCTAGGCTAGGTGCACGCAAGTGAGTTTGGATCGATCAGTAGAAAGATGGGAAGCCAAAGGAAACCTTCCTAGGCTAGGTGCACGCAAGTGAGTATGGATCGATCAGTAGAAAGATGGGAAGCCATAGGAAACCTTCCTAGGCTAGGTGCACGCAAGTGAGTATGGATCGATCAGTAGAAAGATGGGAAGCCATAGGAAACCTTCCTAGGCTAGGTGCACGCAAGTGAGTATGGATCGATCAGTAGAAAGATGGGAAGCCATAGGAAACCTTCCTAGGCTAGGTGCACGCAAGTGAGTATGGATCGATCAGTAGAAAGTGGGAAGCCCATTACCAAATGCCCTAGTGAAGACCGTAAACGAATATCATGAACCGATAAGGAGCACCAAATGCCCTAGTGAAGACCGTAAACGAATATCATGAACCGATAAGGAGCACCAAATGCCCTAGTGAAGACCGTAAACGAATATCATGAACCGAGAAGTAGCAACGAATGCCTGAAAAAGTACCAAGTCCTCGGTATAGAGTAACGAGAGTTAACCGCCGTGATGTATGCAATGTGGGCAGCCATTGCATGGGTTCTGGACTTGGTTCGCGAATAACTTTTTTGCTAGACATCGGACAAAGTTGACGTGGAAGAACGAAATGTAGCATTTGATGCCACCTATCCAAAACTTTTTCAAGATTGAAGATCCGATCGATACAGCCTGAGTTATAGGCAAAAGTTGGTGCAAAAACGAGCATTTTTAATGGTGAAAAATCGGTACTCCTCGAATAGCTCCTGTTGGAAGCATCGGACCACATGGTCGTGGAGGAACATATTGTAGCGCGCGGTGTCAAGTATCGACACCCAAAACCGCATGTCCGATGGACGGAAAATGACCAAGTTATAGTGAAAACTTGGTTGCACCAAATTCCCGAAGAAGTGCAACGAGAAGGTGAATGCGATGGTTGTTCGTCGAATAGCTCCGGCCACAGACATGGTAGCGATTAGTGGTGCATGGAAGAAATCTAGCCACAAGTGCCATCTACCCATGGCCAGAAGAAAGTGTGGCCATATCTTGGATACCGGCGGAGCTATGGGGCAAATATGGGCCAAAAATGGTGCAAGTTGGACCAAAAATCCGAAAAAGTACCTAGGTAAATGCGATGGTTGTTCGTCGAATAGCTCCGGCCACAGACATGGTAGCGATTAGTGGTGCATGGAAGAAATCTAGCCACAAGTGCCATCTACCCATGGCCAGAAGAAAGTGTGGCCATATCTTGGATACCGGCGGAGCTATGGGGCAAATATGGGCCAAAAATGGTGCAAGTTGGACCAAAAATCCGAAAAAGTACCTAGGTAAATGCGATGGTTGTTCGTCGAATAGCTCCGGCCACAGACATGGTAGCGATTAGTGGTGCATGGAAGAAATCTAGCCACAAGTGCCATCTACCCATGGCCAGAAGAAAGTGTGGCCATATCTTGGATACCGGCGGAGCTATGGGGCAAATATGGGCCAAAAATGGTGAAGTTGGACCAAAAATCCGACCAAGTGCGCTAGGCGCTTTCGTGAATAGCTCCGGCCACAGACATGGTAGCGATTAGTGGTGCATGGAAGAAATCTAGCCACAAGTGCCATCTACCCATGGCCAGAAGAAAGTGTGGCGCTATCTTGGATACCGGCGGAGCTATGGGACAAATATGGGCCAAAAATGGTGCCAGGAGGACCAAAAATCCGACCAAGTGCGCAAGGCGCTTTCGTGAATAGCTCCGGCCACAGACATGGTAGCGATTAGTGGTGCATGGAAGAAATCTAGCCACAAGTGCCATCTACCCATGGCCAGAAGAAAGTGTGGCGCTATCTTGGATACCGGCGGAGCTATGGGACAAATATGGGCCAAAAATGGTGCCAGGAGGACCAAAAATCCGACCAAGTGCGCTAGGCGCTTTCGTGAATAGCTCCGGCCACAGACATGGTAGCGATTAGTGGTGCATGGAAGAAATCTAGCCACAAGTGCCATCTACCCATGGCCAGAAGAAAGTGTGGCGCTATCTTGGATACCGGCGGAGCTATGGGACAAATATGGGCCAAAAATGGTGCCAGGAGGACCAAAAATCCGACCAAGTGCGCAAGGCGCTTTCGTGAATAGCTCCGGCCACAGACATGGTAGCGATTAGTGGTGCATGGAAGAAATCTAGCCACAAGTGCCATCTACCCATGGCCAGAAGAAAGTGTGGCGCTATCTTGGATACCGGCGGAGCTATGGGACAAATATGGGCCAAAAATGGTGCCAGGAGGACCAAAAATCCGACCAAGTGCGCAAGGCGCTTTCGTGAATAGCTCCGGCCACAGACATGGTAGCGATTAGTGGTGCATGGAAGAAATCTAGCCACAAGTGCCATCTAGCCATGGCCAGAAGAAAGTGTGGCCATATCTTGGATACCGGCGGAGCTATGGTGCAAATATGGGCCAAAAATGGTGAAGTTGGACCAAAAATCCGACCAAGTGCGCGAGGCGCTTTCGTGAATAGCTCCGGCCACAGACATGGTAGCGGTTAGTGGTGCATGGAAGAAATCTAGCCACAAGTGCCATCTAGCCATGGCCAGAAGAAAGTGTGGCCATATCTTGGATACCGGCGGAGCTATGGGGCAAATATGGGCCAAAAATGGTGCAAGTTGGACCAAAAATCCGAAAAAGTACCTAGGTAAATGCGATGGTTGTTCGTCGAATAGCTCCGGCCACAGACATGGTAGCGATTAGTGGTGCATGGAAGAAATCTAGCCACAAGTGCCATCTACCCATGGCCAGAAGAAAGTGTGGCCATATCTTGGATACCGGCGGAGCTATGGGGCAAATATGGGCCAAAAATGGTGCAAGTTGGACCAAAAATCCGACCAAGTGCGCGAGGCGCTTTCGTGAATAGCTCCGGCCACAGACATGGTAGCGATTAGTGGTGCATGGAAGAAATCTAGCCACAAGTGCCATCTACCCATGGCCAGAAGAAAGTGTGGCCATATCTTGGATACCGGCGGAGCTATGGGGCAAATATGGGCCAAAAATGGGTAAAATTGTACGGTCCAAAGCCAAGGGTAAATTTTTTTATTCCTCTAATAACTTCTAGCACAGACATTGAATCGGTTGGTGATGTATGGATGAAATGTAGCAAACAGTTGGAACTACCCATAAAATCTTAAAGATTGACGATCCAATGTATAGAACCGGAGTAATGTGCGATACTTGGTGAAAAATCGAGTGAAAAATTAGCTATAAACTGTTTTTGGCCCATAACTCGAATACTAGACATCGGAAGGGGGGGTCGTAGAACGATTTTTTGTTGCCCTATCGATTCCCTATCGAACGAGCAAAAGTTGTTTTTTTGACCAAAAAGGACCCCTACTCTAGTAAAATTGGCCTGATTTTACTAGTCCCCGGTACCCGTACAGGCAAAATGAGCAAAATGCTCAAGTATGAATGGTTTTTGGCCCATAACTCGAATACTAGACGTCGCAGGGGGGTGTCATGGAACAATTTTTGGTAGCCCTTGAAATTATCTATCGAATGACATATACTTGATTTTTGGCCAAAAAGTTCCCTAGACTAGTAAAAATCGCATCATTTTACTAGAGTCGGGTACCCTGGACGAAAAACCGCTATAATTGCGGTTTTTGGCTAATAACTCGAATACTAGACGTCGCAGGGGGGTGTCGTGGAACAATTTTTGGTAGCCCTTGAAATTATCTATCGAATGACATATACTTGATTTTTGGCCAAAAAGTTCCCTAGACTAGTAAAAATCGCATCATTTTACTAGAGTCGGGTACCCTGGACGAAAAACCGCTTAAGTTGCGGTTTTTGGCTAATAACTCGAATACTAGACGTCGCAGGGGGGTGTCGTGGAACAATTTTTGGTAGCCCTTGAAATTATCTATCGAATGACATATACTTGATTTTTGGCCAAAAAGTTCCCTAGACTAGTAAAAATCGCATCATTTTACTAGAGTCGGGTACCCTGGACGAAAAACCGCTATAGTTGCGGTTTTTGGCTAATAACTCGAATACTAGGCGTCGGAGGGGGGTGCCGTAGAACAATTTTTGGTAGCCCTTGAAATTATCTATCGAATGACATATACTTGATTTTTTGACCAAAAAGTTCCTAGACTAGTAAAAATCGCATCATTTTACTAGAGTCGGGTACCCTGTACGAAAAACCGCTATAGTTGCGGTTTTTGGCCAATAACTCGAATACTAGACGTCGGAGGGGGGTGCCGTAGAACAATTTTTTGTAGCCCTTGAAATTACCTTTCGAATGATATATAGTGGTTTTTTGGTCAAAAAGTGACCCCGAGACTAGTAACCCTCCATACACAAAACCGCCTAAAAAGTTTTGGTTTTGCAAAATTTTGAAAAGTGCGTCAAAAAAATTTTTTCAAAAAGTACCAAATCGTGATCAGAACTCACTATAGACCATAAAAAGTGAAATCCGATGGTCATTTGCAACACTTGGTCAATCGAGAAAAATTTCACTTTTTTACTAGAGTCGGGTACCCTGAACGAAAAATCGCTCAAGTAATGGTTTTTGGCCAATAACTCGAATACTAGACGTCGGAAGGGGGTGTCGTAGAACAATTTTTTGTAGCCCTTGAAATTACCTTTCGAATGATATATAGTGGTTTTTTGGTCAAACAGTGACCCCGAGACTAGTAACCCTCCATACACAAAACCGCCTACAAAAACTTTGTTTTGAAAAATTTTGAAAAGTTCAAAAAAATTTTTTTTTCAAAAACTACTAAAACGTGATAAGAACTTACTATAGACCATAAAAAGTGATATCCGATGATAATTTGCAAAAGTTGGTAACTAGTAAAAAATTTCACTTTTTTACTAGAGTCGGTGCAACGAGAAAAAAAAAGTCCGTGATGGAGAAAAATGGCACGTTTTCCACGCCTGTACGCTTTCGTTTACTATATAGGGGGTAGGTGAGCCAGAAGCATGAATTTGACTGAGTACGTATCTTTATGAATTGGGCCCTTCTAAATCGATTGAGACTACCCCCAGGACGATCGGACGACTGCTTCTGGCTCAAAATGTGGTTTTTAGATTTTGATCGTCAATTATGAGAGAAAAAATCGATTAGAAGTAAAGATACGAAATGCTTGGTCTAAGTTGGGAAACGACTTCGGATATTTGTTGGACGTTGTCGTAGAAGGTCCGAGGACCAAGGAAAAGTGATTTCCAAGTGGATTTATGCACTATTAGTCGATGGTAAGATGTGAAATTAGTAGAACTTACCATACAGTTTGCGAAGTTGAAGCAATCGGTTGGTGAATATGGTACTGTCTGTCCAATTTGGTGGTTCGGAATGAGTGAAACGATGTTGATGATGGATAGACGTTCCGATTGCCCCCGATCGGGGAACATATAGTGGTCTTTAAGGTCCAAGTACCTATGTTTTGGTAAGCAGAACTGAGAGTTAAAGGATGAAAGTCGGCCATTCCTAATATCATCCTATCGGTGGTTCGCGAGTTGTTTGAGGACCGGAGCAGCTCGCGATGAAACGGTCCTAGGGTATTGGTTATCCATCCAAGGAAGAGTAAATGCGATCCTAGATGTGTGTCGTTGGCCGTTCTACCGGTATCGCCTATCGATGAGATATCGACGGGCATGCCTTACTCGAAAGTTGAATTCTAGGATCGATGGTCAAACAGACCTATGAGCGATAAACCAAACTGAACACGTATTGATGTCGGCTTTTCCTATCATTTGATGCCGCAGGTTGTTTAGGGACCGGAGCAACTTGCGGCCGAGACGGTCCCCGGGGGTTTCTTTCTCCAAGGAGTGGAAACTATTAAGCAAGAGTTGTAGCAAGATACGATCCTCTGATGTGTCGTTGGCCGTTCATGCGGTATCGCCTGTCGATGAGATATCGATGGGCATGCCTTACTCTACCGACCTTCTAATTGAGAGTATTAATCAGGGATCGATGGTCAAACAAGACCAATGAGCGATAAACCAAACTGAACACGTATTGATGTCGGCATTTCCTATCATTTGTCGCAGGTTGTTTAGGGACCGGAGCAGCTTGCGACCGAGACGGTCCCCGGGGGTTTCTTTCTCCAAGGAGAAGAAACGATTAAGCAAAAGTTGTAGCAAGATACGATCCTCTGATGTGTCGTTGGCCGTTCAAGCGGTATCGCCTGTCGATGAGATATCGATGGGCATGCCTTACTCTCCCGACTGGATTACTGAGAGTTTAATCAGGGATCGATGGTCAAACAGACCAATGAGCGATAAACCAAACTGAACACATATTGATGTCGGCATTTCCTATCATTTGTCGCAGGTTGTTTAGGGACCGGAGCAGCTTGCGACCGAGACGGTCCCCGGGGGTTTCTTTCTCTAAGGAGTGGAAACGATTAAGCAAAAGTCGTAGCAATAATCGATCACCTGATGTGTCGTTGGCCGTTCTTGCGGTATCGCCTGTCGATGAGATATCGATGGGCATGCCTTACTCTCCTGACTGTTTAATTGAGAGTTATAATCAGGGATCGATGGTCAAAAAGACCTATGAGCGATAAACCAAACTGAACACGTATTGATGTCGGCATTTCCTATCATTTGTCGCAGGTTGTTTGGGGACCGGAGCAGCTTGCGACCGAGACGGTCCCTTCCCGAAAGATGGTGAACCGAGTCGTCTGGCGTAAAAACCGGACGACTCGAAAGGGCTTGACCCTTTCAAGTGAGCGATAATCACATTCTACGCTCAGTTCGACAGCTACAAGGCAATCACTCGCTATGTTCAGAGCTAATACATGCAACATGCCGGCATTGTTTCCACCGACGCATGGATTCAAGACTGGTGCACTTATTAGTTAAACCGTTCGCCTCCGGGTGTTTCGAGTTCAAGTCTGGATGAGGATTGATCTTGCTGGTAATAGCTTGAGCCCTTAAGGGGTCGAAGCGTACATCTTGAGACCATGTACAACATATTACCAAATCGGCACCATGGGTTCTGGTGCAAGTGATGTAACCGTGAAAGATGTTGAGCAGCCCAACATCGGTTTACACACGCATAATAGGAAGGCAGCGCTGTCGACTGGTCAGTCGTGTAAGAAGTGTGCATTATCGATCACAAATATATTGGTGATCTGTAGGTTGCGCATACACCATGCCCGGTGTAAAGTGCCGTGGTCCCCCCCGGGGGGCTGCATCAAACCGTTCGCCACGCGAACTACCCAATGGAACGAACTCGATGCATTTAATAAGAAGAAGAGATGATAATGAAACACGGTCGATTTAAGAGTTGAAAACGTTGAAATGCCTATAAGCAAGTCTTAAGTTGGTGGTGACCGTTACGCCCCAACAAATTGGTGCCTTACCCTACACCAAAGAGCCATTCAACATGGTTCAAGTGAGCGATAATCACGCTCTACGCTCAGTATGACAGCTGCAAGGCAATCACTCGCTAAGTTCAGAGCTAATACATGCAACACGCCGGCATTGTTTCCACCGACGCATGGATTCAAGACTGGTGCACTTATTAGTTAAACCGTTCGCCTGCGGGTGTTTCGAGTTCAAGTCTGGATGAGGATTGTTCTTGCTGGTAATAGCTTGAGCCCCTGAATAAGGGGCCGAAGCGTACATCTTGAGAGTAAATGTACAACATATTACCAAATCGGCACCGTGGGTTCTGGTGCAAGTGATGTAACCATGAAAGATGTTGAGCAGCCCAACATCGGTTTACACACGCATAAGGGGTTTATTGTTATCTGTAGGTTGCGCATACACCATACCCGGTGTAAAGTGCCGTGGTCCCCCAGGGGGCTGCATCAAAACGTTCGCCATGCGAACTACCCAATGGAACGAACTCGATGTATTGAAAGAGATGAACAATTAATAGCGAGAATAGGGGCCCGGAAGCAATTCCG
>NW_026045192.1:122500-125000 GCF_943734845.2 Anopheles funestus
ATCTGGTGAAGCTTTCTGCATGTGATGTGCCTTGTGTGGATCCGTGGCCATTGCATTGTGTCTGGTGCTTAGATACCCAGACACTTAGAACGCTTGCGCGGAAAGCAAACTCGCTCGTTGTACACTTTGATGGGTGACCATCACTGTGTCTCCGTGCCGTGCTAGATCCCCCCTAGCCGTAAGGCACTTTGAACGCCCCTTCGACGACGAGTTACAAGAGTGTGGTATGTGTCAGAATCTGGTGAAGCTTTCTGCATGTGATGTGCCTTGTGTGGATCCGTGGCCATTGCATTGTGTCTGGTGTGTAGGTACCCAGACACTTAGAACGCTTGCGCGGAAAGCAAACTCGATCGTTGTACACTTTGATGGGCAACCATCACTGTGTCTCCGTGCCGTGCTAGATCTCCCCTAGCCGTAAGGCACTTTGAACGCCCCTTCGACGACGAGTTACAAGAGTGTGGTATGTGTCATAATCTGGTGAAGCTTTCTGCATGTGATGTGCCTTGTGTGGATCCGTGGCCATTGCATTGTGTCTGGTGTGTAGGTACCCAGACACTTAAGCAAACTCGATCGTTGTACACTGTGATGGGCGAGCATCACTGTGTCTCCGTGCCGTGTAAGAGCTCCCCTGGCCATCAGGCACTTGAAAGGTCCTTCGACGACGAGTTACAATAGTGGTGTGTTAGATACGTCAGGTGATGGTATCTACTGTTGTGCAATACGTATCCGGCCACGGCACGGAACGAACGGGAACTGTGGTGCAGACATACAAAGAGTTAAGCCTATTAGTCATTAACTCTAAGGACGGGGCCATGGGGCGGTACACAAAGGATACGGATGAGCGAGTATGCAGGCCCAATACTCAATAGCTCGATCCGATCCAAGCACATGAGTTGACTGCGGCGCCAGGTTAACCAATGTGCTAGATTCTATTTGGCCAGTAGAATCTTGTGTCTTATGCGATTTGATACCAAGACACCAGAACGAAAGTTAGTTGAAGAGTTATTAAACTCTTATGAAGTATGGTTGTGCAATCACAACTTATGACTTTAACCTATAAAGTGGATATGGACTTGCAATTATAACATGGAATCTCTACACACCCCATGAGCTCGATCCAATCCACGCACACGAGTTGCCTGAGTAGCGACAGGTATACCGATGTGCAATACGTATCCGGCCACGGCACGGAACGAACGGGAACTGTGGTGCAGACATACAAAGAGTTAAGCCTACTAGTCATTAACTCTAAGGACGGGGCCATGGGGCGGTACGCAAAGGATACGGATGAGCGAGTATGCAGGCCCAATACTCAATAGCTCGATCCGATCCAAGCACATGAGTTGACTGCGGCGCCAGGTTAACCAATGTGCTAGATTCTATTTGGCCAGTAGAATCTTGTGTCTTACGCGATTTGATACCAAGACACCAGAACGAAAGTTAGTTGAAGAGTGATTAAACTCTTATGAAGAATGGTTGTGCAATCACAACTTATGACTTTAACCTATAAAGTGGATATGGACTATCAATTATAACATGGGGCACACACCATGTTCTCGATCCAATCCACGCACACGAGTTGCCTGAGTAGCGACAGGTATACCGATGTGCAATACGTATCCGGCCATAGGCACGGAACGAACAGGAACTGTGGTGCAGACATACAAGGGCCATGGGGCGGTACGCAAAGGATACGGATGAGCGAGTATGCAGGCCCAATACTCAATAGCTCGATCCGATCCAAGCACATGAGTTGACTGCGGCGTCAGGTTAACCGATGTGCAATACGTATCCGGCCATAGGCACGGAACGAACAGGAACTGTGGTGCAGACATACAAGGGCCATGGGGCGGTACGCAAAGGATACGGATGAGCGAGTATGCAGGCCCAATACTCAATAGCTCGATCCGATCCAAGCACATGAGTTGACTGCGGCGCCAGGTTAACCGATGTGCTAAGAGAGTTGTTCCTGGGCCTTCAAAGTGACTTCAAAACTATCTTAGCGAATGGTGGCCATGGGCGTAGACATGAGCCACAAGTCACAAGGCCTGGGACTATTGGGTAATAAAGACAACTTAGTCAGAAAGTTAGTCTTTGGACGTACCACCGGGATTGTGTTACATTGGGAACCTTACTATAAAACCCTAGGCAGGGGATCACTCGGCTCATGGATCGATGAAGACCGCAGCTAAATGCGCGTCACAATGTGAACTGCAGGACACATGAACACCGATAAGTTGAACGCATATTGCGCGTCGGACGATTAAACCCGGCCGATGCACACATTCTTGAGTGCCTATCAATTCCTTGATATACAACAAACCAAACTTCAGGGTGGAGCGTGCCACAATAGAACACTATGGCGAGCAGCCCGTCTAGTGTCGTGGGGGAAACACGCTTCCACACTGTGCATAATGGCGTGCTCGGGACCTTTGTTGGGACCGCAGGGCGCTGAAAGTAAAGGGGTGAACCGCATAAATCGCACGCACGTAAACGCGCA
>NW_026045192.1:132500-145856 GCF_943734845.2 Anopheles funestus
TCCTAGGCTAGGTGCACGCAAGTGAGTATGGATCGATCAGTAGAAAGATGGGAAGCCATAGGAAACCTTCCTAGGCTAGGTGCACGCAAGTGAGTATGGATCGATCAGTAGAAAGATGGGAAGCCATAGGAAACCTTCCTAGGCTAGGTGCACGCAAGTGAGTATGGATCGATCAGTAGAAAGATGGGAAGCCATAGGAAACCTTCCTAGGCTAGGTGCACGCAAGTGAGTATGGATCGATCAGTAGAAAGATGGGAAGCCATAGGAAACCTTCCTAGGCTAGGTGCACGCAAGTGAGTATGGATCGATCAGTAGAAAGTGGGAAGCCCAGTACCAAATGCCCTAGTGAAGACCGTAAACGAATATCATGAACCGAGAAG
This sequence comes from Anopheles funestus, assembly GCF_943734845.2. Lineage (NCBI taxonomy): Eukaryota > Metazoa > Arthropoda > Insecta > Diptera > Culicidae > Anopheles > Anopheles funestus. Next base: position 132,881 of record NW_026045192.1, read on the forward strand.
GAGCACCAAATGCCCTAGTGAAGACCGTAAACGAATATCATGAACCGATAAGGAGCACCAAATGCCCTAGTGAAGACCGTAAACGAATATCATGAACCGATAAGGAGCACCAAATGCCCTAGTGAAGACCGTAAACGAATATCATGAACCGAGAAGTAGCAACGAATGCCTGAAAAAGTACCAAGTCCTCGGTATAGAGTAACGAGAGTTAACCGCCGTGATGTATGCAATGTGGGCAGCCATTGCATGGGTTCTGGACTTGGTTCGCGAATAACTTTTTTGCTAGACATCGGACAAAGTTGACGTGGAAGAACGAAATGTAGCATTTGATGCCACCTATCCAAAACTTTTTCAAGATTGAAGATCCGATCGATACAGCCTGAGTTATAGGCAAAAGTTGGTGCAAAATTGAGCATTTTTAATGGTGAAAAATCGGTAATCCTCGAATAGCTCCTGTTGGAAGCATCGGACCACATGGTCGTGGAGGAACATATTGAAGCGTGCGGTGTCAAGTATCGACACCCAAAACCGCATGTCCGATGGACGGAAAATGACCAAGTTATAGTGAAAACTTGGTTGCACCAAATTCCCGAAGAAGTGCAACGAGAAGGTGAATGCGATGGTTGTTCGTCGAATAGCTCCGGCCACAGACATGGTAGCGATTAGTGGTGCATGGAAGAAATGTAGCCACAAGTGCCATCTACCCATGGCCAGAAGAAAGTGTGGCCATATCTTGGATACCGGCGGAGCTATGGGGCAAATATGGGCCAAAAATGGTGCAAGTTGGACCAAAAACCTGAAAAAGTACCTGGGTAATGCGATGGTTGTTCGTCGAATAGCTCCGGCCACAGACATGGTAGCGATTAGTGGTGCATGGAAGAAATCTAGCCACAAGTGCCATCTACCCATGGCCAGAAGAAAGTGTGGCCATATCTTGGATACCGGCGGAGCTATGGGGCAAATACGGGCCAAAAATGGTGCCAGGTGGACCAAAAATCCGACCAAGTGCGCGAGGCGCTTTCGTGAATAGCTCCGGCCACAGACATGGTAGCGATTAGTGGTGCATGGAAGAAATCTAGCCACAAGTGCCATCTACCCATGGCCAGAAGAAAGTGTGGCCATATCTTGGATACCGGCGGAGCTATGGGGCAAATATGGGCCAAAAATGGTGCAAGTTGGACCAAAAATCCGAAAAAGTACCTAGGTAAATGCGATGGTTGTTCGTCGAATAGCTCCGGCCAGAGACATGGTAGCGATTAGTGGTGCATGGAAGAAATCTAGCCACAAGTGCCATCTACCCATGGCCAGAACAAAGTGTGGCCATATCTTGGATACCGGCGGAGCTATGGGGCAAATACGGGCCAACAATGGTGCCAGGTGGACCAAAAATCCGACCAAGTGCGCGAGGCGCTTTCGTGAATAGCTCCGGCCACAGACATGGTAGCGATTAGTGGTGCATGGAAGAAATCTAGCCACAAGTGCCATCTACCCATGGCCAGAAGAAAGTGTGGCCATATCTTGGATACCGGCGGAGCTATGGGGCAAATATGGGCCAAAAATGGTGCAAGTTGGACCAAAAATCCGAAAAAGTACCTAGGTAAATGCGATGGTTGTTCGTCGAATAGCTCCGGCCAGAGACATGGTAGCGATTAGTGGTGCATGGAAGAAATCTAGCCACAAGTGCCATCTACCCATGGCCAGAAGAAAGTGTGGCCATATCTTGGATACCGGCGGAGCTATGGGGCAAATATGGGCCAAAAATGGTGCAAGTTGGACCAAAAATCCGACCAAGTGCGCGAGGCGCTTTCGTGAATAGCTCCGGCCACAGACATGGTAGCGATTAGTGGTGCATGGAAGAAATCTAGCCACAAGTGCCATCTACCCATGGCCAGAAGAAAGTGTGGCCATATCTTGGATACCGGCGGAGCTATGGGGCAAATACGGGCCAACAATGGTGCCAGGTGGACCAAAAATCCGACCAAGTGCGCGAGGCGCTTTCGTGAATAGCTCCGGCCACAGACATGGTAGCGATTAGTGGTGCATGGAAGAAATCTAGCCACAAGTGCCATCTACCCATGGCCAGAAGAAAGTGTGGCCATATCTTGGATACCGGCGGAGCTATGGGGCAAATATGGGCCAAAAATGGTGCAAGTTGGACCAAAAATCCGAAAAAGTACCTAGGTAAATGCGATGGTTGTTCGTCGAATAGCTCCGGCCACAGACATGGTAGCGATTAGTGGTGCATGGAAGAAATCTAGCCACAAGTGCCATCTACCCATGGCCAGAAGAAAGTGTGGCCATATCTTGGATACCGGCGGAGCTATGGGGCAAATATGGGCCAAAAATGGTGCAAGTTGGACCAAAAATCCGACCAAGTGCGCGAGGCGCTTTCGTGAATAGCTCCGGCCAGAGACATGGTAGCGATTAGTAGTGCATGGAAGAAATCTAGCCACAAGTGCCATCTACCCATGGCCAGAAGAAAGTGTGGCCATATCTTGGATACCGGCGGAGCTATGGGGCAAATATGGGCCAAAAATGGTGCAAGTTGGACCAAAAATCCGAAAAAGTACCTAGGTAAATGCGATGGTTGTTCGTCGAATAGCTCCGGCCAGAGACATGGTAGCGATTAGTGGTGCATGGAAGAAATCTAGCCACAAGTGCCATCTACCCATGGCCAGAACAAAGTGTGGCCATATCTTGGATACCGGCGGAGCTATGGGGCAAATACGGGCCAACAATGGTGCCAGGTGGACCAAAAATCCGACCAAGTGCGCGAGGCGCTTTCGTGAATAGCTCCGGCCACAGACATGGTAGCGATTAGTGGTGCATGGAAGAAATCTAGCCACAAGTGCCATCTACCCATGGCCAGAAGAAAGTGTGGCCATATCTTGGATACCGGCGGAGCTATGGGGCAAATATGGGCCAAAAATGGTGCAAGTTGGACCAAAAATCCGAAAAAGTACCTAGGTAAATGCGATGGTTGTTCGTCGAATAGCTCCGGCCAGAGACATGGTAGCGATTAGTGGTGCATGGAAGAAATCTAGCCACAAGTGCCATCTACCCATGGCCAGAAGAAAGTGTGGCCATATCTTGGATACCGGCGGAGCTATGGGGCAAATATGGGCCAAAAATGGTGCAAGTTGGACCAAAAATCCGACCAAGTGCGCGAGGCGCTTTCGTGAATAGCTCCGGCCACAGACATGGTAGCGATTAGTGGTGCATGGAAGAAATCTAGCCACAAGTGCCATCTACCCATGGCCAGAAGAAAGTGTGGCCATATCTTGGATACCGGCGGAGCTATGGGGCAAATACGGGCCAACAATGGTGCCAGGTGGACCAAAAATCCGACCAAGTGCGCGAGGCGCTTTCGTGAATAGCTCCGGCCACAGACATGGTAGCGATTAGTGGTGCATGGAAGAAATCTAGCCACAAGTGCCATCTACCCATGGCCAGAAGAAAGTGTGGCCATATCTTGGATACCGGCGGAGCTATGGGGCAAATATGGGCCAAAAATGGTGCAAGTTGGACCAAAAATCCGAAAAAGTACCTAGGTAAATGCGATGGTTGTTCGTCGAATAGCTCCGGCCACAGACATGGTAGCGATTAGTGGTGCATGGAAGAAATCTAGCCACAAGTGCCATCTACCCATGGCCAGAAGAAAGTGTGGCCATATCTTGGATACCGGCGGAGCTATGGGGCAAATATGGGCCAAAAATGGTGCAAGTTGGACCAAAAATCCGACCAAGTGCGCGAGGCGCTTTCGTGAATAGCTCCGGCCAGAGACATGGTAGCGATTAGTAGTGCATGGAAGAAATCTAGCCACAAGTGCCATCTACCCATGGCCAGAAGAAAGTGTGGCCATATCTTGGATACCGGCGGAGCTATGGGGCAAATATGGGCCAAAAATGGTGCAAGTTGGACCAAAAATCCGAAAAAGTACCTAGGTAAATGCGATGGTTGTTCGTCGAATAGCTCCGGCCAGAGACATGGTAGCGATTAGTGGTGCATGGAAGAAATCTAGCCACAAGTGCCATCTACCCATGGCCAGAAGAAAGTGTGGCGCTATCTTGGATACCGGCGGAGCTATGGGGCAAATATGGGCCAAAAATGGTGCAAGTTGGACCAAAAATCCGAAAAAGTACCTAGGTAAATGCGATGGTTGTTCGTCGAATAGCTCCGGCCAGAGACATGGTAGCGATTAGTGGTGCATGGAAGAAATCTAGCCACAAGTGCCATCTACCCATGGCCAGAAGAAAGTGTGGCGCTATCTTGGATACCGGCGGAGCTATGGGACAAATATGGGCCAAAAATGGTGCCAGGTGGACCAAAAATCCGACCAAGTGCGCAAGGCGCTTTCGTGAATAGCTCCGGCCACAGACATGGTAGCGATTAGTGGTGCATGGAAGAAATCTAGCCACAAGTGCCATCTACCCATGGCCAGAAGAAAGTGTGGCCATATCTTGGATACCGGCGGAGCTATGGGGCAAATACGGGCCAAAAATGGTGCAAGTTGGACCAAAAATCCGACCAAGTGCGCGAGGCGCTTTCGTGAATAGCTCCGGCCACAGACATGGTAGCGATTAGTGGTGCATGGAAGAAATCTAGCCACAAGTGCCATCTACCCATGGCCAGAAGAAAGTGTGGCCATATCTTGGATACCGGCGGAGCTATGGGGCAAATACGAGCCAAAAATGGTGCAAGTTGGACCAAAAATCCGAAAAAGTACCTAGGTAAATGCGATGGTTGTTCGTCGAATAGCTCCGGCCACAGACATGGTAGCGATTAGTGGTGCATGGAAGAAATCTAGCCACAAGTGCCATCTAGCCATGGCCAGAAGAAAGTGTGGCCATATCTTGGATACCGGCGGAGCTATGGGGCAAATATGGGCCAAAAATGGTGCAAGTTGGACCAAAAATCCGACCAAGTGCGCGAGGCGCTTTCGTGAATAGCTCCGGCCACAGACATGGTAGCGATTAGTGGTGCATGGAAGAAATCTAGCCACAAGTGCCATCTACCCATGGCCAGAAGAAAGTGTGGCCATATCTTGGATACCGGCGGAGCTATGGGGCAAATATGGGCCAAAAATGGGTAAAATTGTACGGTCCAAAGCCAAGGGTAAATTTTTTTATTCCTCTAATAACTTCTAGCACAGACATTGAATCGGTTGGTGATGTATGGATGAAATGTAGCAAACAGTTGGAACTACCCATAAAATCTTAAAGATTGACGATCCAATGTATAGAACCGGAGTAATGTGCGATACTTGGTGAAAAATCGAGTGAAAAATTAGCTATAAACTGTTTTTGGCCCATAACTCGAATACTAGACATCGGAAGGGGGGGTCGTAGAACGATTTTTTGTTGCCCTATCGATTCCCTATCGAACGAGCAAAAGTTGTTTTTTTGACCAAAAAGGACCCCTACTCTAGTAAAATTGGCCTGATTTTACTAGTCCCCGGTACCCGTACAGGCAAAATGAGCAAAATGCTCAAGTATGAATGGTTTTTGGCCCATAACTCGAATACTAGACGTCGCAGGGGGGTGTCGTGGAACAATTTTTGGTAGCCCTTGAAATTATCTATCGAATGACATATACTTGATTTTTTGACCAAAAAGTTCCTAGACTAGTAAAAATCGCATCATTTTACTAGAGTCGGGTACCCTGGACGAAAAACCGCTATAATTGCGGTTTTTGGCTAATAACTCGAATACTAGACGTCGCAGGGGGGTGTCGTGGAACAATTTTTGGTAGCCCTTGAAATTATCTATCGATTGACATATACTTGATTTTTTGGCCAAAAAGTTCCCTAGACTAGTAAAAATCGCATCATTTTACTAGAGTCGGGTACCCTGGACGAAAAACCGCTATAATTGCGGTTTTTGGCTAATAACTCGAATACTAGACGTCGCAGGGGGGTGTCGTGGAACAATTTTTGGTAGCCCTTGAAATTATCTATCGAATGACATATACTTGATTTTTGGCCAAAAAGTTCCCTAGACTAGTAAAAATCGCATCATTTTACTAGAGTCGGGTACCCTGGACGAAAAACCGCTATAGTTGCGGTTTTTGGCTAATAACTCGAATACTAGGCGTCGGAGGGGGGTGTCGTTGAACAATTTTTGGTAGCCCTTGAAATTATCTATCGAATGACATATACTTGATTTTTTGACCAAAAAGTTCCTAGACTAGTAAAAATCGCATCATTTTACTAGAGTCGGGTACCCTGTACGAAAAACCGCTATAGTTGCGGTTTTTGGCCAATAACTCGAATACTAGACGTCGGAGGGGGGTGCCGTAGAACAATTTTTTGTAGCCCTTGAAATTACCTTTCGAATGATATATAGTGGTTTTTTGGTCAAAAAGTGACCCCGAGACTAGTAACCCTCCATACACAAAACCGCCTAAAAAGTTTTGGTTTTGCAAAATTTTGAAAAGTGCGTCAAAAAAATTTTTTCAAAAAGTACCAAATCGTGATCAGAACTCACTATAGACCATAAAAAGTGAAATCCGATGGTCATTTGCAACACTTGGTCAATCGAGAAAAATTTCACTTTTTTACTAGAGTCGGGTACCCTGAACGAAAAATCGCTCAAGTAATGGTTTTTGGCCAATAACTCGAATACTAGACGTCGGAAGGGGGTGTCGTAGAACAATTTTTTGTAGCCCTTGAAATTACCTTTCGAATGATATATAGTGGTTTTTTGGTCAAACAGTGACCCCGAGACTAGTAACCCTCCATACACAAAACCGCCTACAAAAACTTTGTTTTGAAAAATTTTGAAAAGTTCAAAAAAATTTTTTTTTCAAAAACTACTAAAACGTGATAAGAACTTACTATAGACCATGAAAAGTGATATCCGATGATAATTTGCAAAAGTTGGTAACTAGTAAAAAATTTCACTTTTTTACTAGAGTCGGTGCAACGAGAAAAAAAAGTCCGTGATGGAGAAAAATGGCACGTTTTCCACGCCTGTACGCTTTCGTTTTCTATATAGGGGGTAGGTGAGCCAGAAGCATGAATTTGACTGAGTACGTATCTTTATGAATTGGGCCCTTCTAAATCGATTGAGACTACCCCCAGGACGATCGGACGACTGCTTCTGGCTCAAAATGTGGTTTTTAGATTTTGATCGTCAATTATGAGAGAAAAAATCGATTAGAAGTAAAGATACGAAATGCTTGGTCTAAGTTGGGAAACGACTTCGGATATTTGTTGGACGTTGTCGTAGAAGGTCCGAGGACCAAGGAAAAGTGATTTCCAAGTGGATTTATGCACTATTAGTCGATGGTAAGATGTGAAATTAGTAGAACTTACCATACAGTTTGCGAAGTTGAAGCAATCGGTTGGTGAATATGGTACTGTCTGTCCAATTTGGTGGTTCGGAATGAGTGAAACGATGTTGATGATGGATAGACGTTCCGATTGCCCCCGATCGGGGAACATATAGTGGTCTTTAAGGTCCAAGTACCTATGTTTTGGTAAGCAGAACTGAGAGTTAAAGGATGAAAGTCGGCCATTCCTAATATCATCCTATCGGTGGTTCGCGAGTTGTTTGAGGACCGGAGCAGCTCGCGATGAAACGGTCCTAGGGTATTGGTTATCCATCCAAGGAAGAGTAAATGCGATCCTAGATGTGTGTCGTTGGCCGTTCTACCGGTATCGCCTATCGATGAGATATCGACGGGCATGCCTTACTCGAAAGTTGAATTCTAGGATCGATGGTCAAACAGACCTATGAGCGATAAACCAAACTGAACACGTATTGATGTCGGCTTTTCCTATCATTTGATGCCGCAGGTTGTTTAGGGACCGGAGCAGCTTGCGGCCGAGACGGTCCCCGGGGGTTTCTTTCTCCAAGGAGTGGAAACTATTAAGCAAGAGTTGTAGCAAGATACGATCCTCTGATGTGTCGTTGGCCGTTCATGCGGTATCGCCTGTCGATGAGATATCGATGGGCATGCCTTACTCTACCGACCTTCTAATTGAGAGTATTAATCAGGGATCGATGGTCAAACAAGACCAATGAGCGATAAACCAAACTGAACACGTATTGATGTCGGCTTTTCCTATCATTTGATGCCGCAGGTTGTTTAGGGACCGGAGCAGCTTGCGGCCGAGACGGTCCCCGGGGGTTTCTTTCTCCAAGGAGAAGAAACGATTAAGCAAAAGTTGTAGCAAGATACGATCCTCTGATGTGTCGTTGGCCGTTCAAGCGGTATCGCCTGTCGATGAGATATCGATGGGCATGCCTTACTCTCCCGACTGGATTACTGAGAGTTTAATCAGGGATCGATGGTCAAACAGACCAATGAGCGATAAACCAAACTGAACACGTATTGATGTCGGCATTTCCTATCATTTGTCGCAGGTTGTTTAGGGACCGGAGCAGCTTGCGACCGAGACGGTCCCCGGGGGTTTCTTTCTCTAAGGAGTGGAAACGATTAAGCAAAAGTCGTAGCAATAATCGATCACCTGATGTGTCGTTGGCCGTTCTTGCGGTATCGCCTGTCGATGAGATATCGATGGGCATGCCTTACTCTCCTGACTGTTTAATTGAGAGTTATAATCAGGGATCGATGGTCAAAAAGACCTATGAGCGATAAACCAAACTGAACACGTATTGATGTCGGCATTTCCTATCATTTGTCGCAGGTTGTTTGGGGACCGGAGCAGCTTGCGACCGAGACGGTCCCTTCCCGAAAGATGGTGAACCGAGTCGTCTGGCGTAAAAACCGGACGACTCGAAAGGGCTTGACCCTTTCAAGTGAGCGATAATCACATTCTACGCTCAGTTCGACAGCTACAAGGCAATCACTCGCTATGTTCAGAGCTAATACATGCAACATGCCGGCATTGTTTCCACCGACGCATGGATTCAAGACTGGTGCACTTATTAGTTAAACCGTTCGCCTCCGGGTGTTTCGAGTTCAAGTCTGGATGAGGATTGATCTTGCTGGTAATAGCTTGAGCCCCTGAATAAGGGGTCGAAGCGTACATCTTGAGACCATGTACAACATATTACCAAATCGGCACCATGGGTTCGGGTGCAAGTGATGTAACCGTGAAAGATGTTGAGCAGCCCAACATCGGTTTACACACGCATAATAGGAAGGCAGCGCTGTCGACTGGTCAGTCGTGTAAGAAGTGTGCATTATCGATCTCCAATATATGAGCTCAGTATGACAGCCCAATTGGTAATCCTCGGGACCTCCAGAAAGGAAGCTGGATGAGGATTACCAAATCGAAAGTTGATAAGTGTAGTGGTACCACTTAGTCAACTTGTATCCCGAAAGATGGTGAACCGAGTCGTCTGGCGTAAAAACCGGACGACTCGAAAGGGCTTGACCCTTTCAAGTGAGCGATAATCACATTCTACGCTCAGTTCGACAGCTACAAGGCAATCACTCGCTATGTTCAGAGCTAATACATGCAACATGCCGGCATTGTTTCCACCGACGCATGGATTCAAGACTGGTGCACTTATTAGTTAAACCGTTCGCCTCCGGGTGACTCGAGTTCAAGTCTGGATGAGGATTGTTCTTGCTGGTAATAGCTTGAGCCCCTGAATAAGGGGTCGAAGCGTACATCTTGAGACCATGTACAACATATTACCAAATCGGCACCATGGGTTCGGGTGCAAGTGATGTAACCGTGAAAGATGTTGAGCAGCCCAACATCGGTTTACACACGCATAATAGGAAGGCAGCGCTGTCGACTGGTCAGTCGTGTAAGAAGTGTGCATTATCGATCACAAATATATTGGTGATCTGTAGGTTGCGCATACACCATGCCCGGTGTAAAGTGCCGTGGTCCCCCCCGGGGGGCTGCATCAAACCGTTCGCCACGCGAACTACCCAATGGAACGAACTCTATGCATTTAATAAGAAGAAGAGATGATAATGAAACACGGTCGATTTAAGAGTTGAAAACGTTGAAATACCTATAAGCAAGTCTTAAGTTGGTGGTGACCGTTACGCCCCAACAAATTGGTGCCTTACCCTACACCAAAGAGCCATTCAACATGGTTCAAGTGAGCGATAATCACGCTCTACGCTCAGTATGACAGCTGCAAGGCAATCACTCGCTAAGTTCAGAGCTAATACATGCAACACGCCGGCATTGTTTCCACCGACGCATGGATTCAAGACTGGTGCACTTATTAGTTAAACCGTTCGCCTGCGGGTGTTTCGAGTTCAAGTCTGGATGAGGATTGTTCTTGCTGGTAATAGCTTGAGCCCCTGAATAAGGGGCCGAAGCGTACATCTTGAGAGTAAATGTACAACATATTACCAAATCGGCACCGTGGGTTCTGGTGCAAGTGATGTAACCATGAAAGATGTTGAGCAGCCCAACATCGGTTTACACACGCATAAGGGGTTTATTGTTATCTGTAGGTTGCGCATACACCATACCCGGTGTAAAGTGCCGTGGTCCCCCAGGGGGCTGCATCAAAACGTTCGCCATGCGAACTACCCAATGGAACGAACTCGATGTATTGAAAGAGATGAACAATTAATAGCGAGAATAGGGGCCCGGAAGCAATTCCGCGGCCCTACGGTCGATTCAAGAGTTGAAACGTTGTACAATCGTGGATAGCACCTAGTGCTAATATGGTGAGAGATAATGTGTGAGGAAATTTAGTTTCCTAAAGTTTAGTTAGTGGTTTCCGTTGTGCCCTAACAAACTTAAAGTTGGTGGTGACCGTTACACCCCAACAAATTGGTGCCTTACCCAACACCAAAGAGCCATTCCATATGGTTCTAGAGAGAGAGAGTTGTGTGGAAATTTATTTCCCACTAAGCGAGTGTGTGTCTGTAGTGGAACGAATTCTGGTTGATCCTACCAGTAATATACGCTTGTCTCAAAGGTTAAGCCATGCATGTCTAAGTACAAACATAAATGAATGTGAAACCGCATAAGGCTCAGTATAACAGCTATAATTCACAAGATCATCCTACCACTAGTTACTTGGATAACTGTGGAAAATCCAGAGCTAATACATGCAACATGCCGGGACTGTTGCCCTCGCGGGTAGCTGAACTGGTGCACTTATTAGTTAAACCAATCGCCTCCGGGCGGCTTGAGTTGAAGTCTGGATAAGGACGCAGATCGTATGGTCGCTTGTCGACTGACGACAGATCTTTCAAATGTCTGCCCTATCAACTATTGATGGTAGTGTAGAGGACTACCATGGTTGCGACGGGTAACGGGGAATCAGGGTTCGATTCCGGAGAGGGAGCCTGAGAAATGGCTACCACATCCAAGGAAGGCAGCAGGCGCGTAAATTACCCAATCCCAGTACGGGGAGGTAGTGACGAGAAATAACAATATGGACCTCTCTAACGATGGTCCATAATTGGAATGAGTTGAGTATAAATCCTTCAACAAGGATCAAGTGGAGGGCAAGTCTGGTGCCAGCAGCCGCGGTAATTCCAGCTCCACTAGCGTATATTAAAGTTGTTGCGGTTAAAACGTTCGAAGTTGATTGCCCGTCCAGACACGTGACCGCCACGGGCGCCCGGTTACACGCCGGGGCCGTTCGTGCGCGCGCTCACGGCTGCGACTCACAATGGTGTACTTGGGCGTTACTCTGTGAACGAGTACCGTGCTACCGGTTAACTCCGGCACGGGCTCCTCATGGTGCTCAAGATACTCACATTTACCTTGAACAAATTAGAGTGCTCAAAGCAGGCTAAGACAAAGCGTCCGGCCCCCCCGTGGGGTTGGCGTTGGCCGAGAATAATCTTGCATGGAATAATGGAATATGACCTCGGTTTATACGATTTCGTTGGTTTGTCAGAAACCTAGAGGTAATGATTAACAGAAGTAGTTGGGGGCATTGGTATTACGGCGCGAGAGGTGAAATTCGTAGACCGTCGTAGGACCAACTGAAGCGAAAGCGTTTGCCATGGATGCTTTCTTTAATCAAGAACGAAAGTTAGAGGATCGAAGGCGATTAGATACCGCCCTAGTTCTAACCGTAAACGATGCCAATTAGCAATTGGGAGACGCTACCCCTATTCGGTGCTCTCAGTCGCTTCCGGGAAACCAAAATCGGGTTCCGGGGGAAGTATGGTTGCAAAGTTGAAACTTAAAGGAATTGACGGAAGGGCACCACAAGAAGTGGAGCTTGCGGCTTAATTTGACTCAACACGGGAAAATTTACCAGGTCCAAACTTATCGAGGTAAGACAGATTGATAGCTCTTTCTCAAATTTAAGGGTAGTGGTGCATGGCCGTTCTTAGTTCGTGGAATGATTTGTCTGGTTAATTCCGATAACGAACGTGACTCAAACATGCTAACTAGAACGCTGTCAGCAGTGCGCCTCCGGGCGCACCTGACGTTACAGCCGGGCGGCGCCTTCACGGGCGGTCGTCGGCTACGTTTGCCCTGCTTAGCGGGACAACTTGTGTTTAGCAAGCTGAGAATGAGCGATAACAGGTCCGTGATGCCCTTAGATGTTCTGGGCTGCACGCGTGCTACAATGTGGGTCGCAGCGTGTTCTCGCCAATAGGCGCCCCCATTCCGAGAGGAACGGGAAATCACTAAAATGCCCATCTAGTCGGGATTGGGGACTGCAACGGTCCCCATGAACCTGGAATTTCTAGTAAGCACTAGTCATTAGCTAGTGCTGATTACGTCCCTGCCCTTTGTACACACCGCCCGTCGCTACTACCGATGGATTATTTAGTGAGGTTTCTGGAGGCTTACCTTCCGCGGTTCCTTCGTGAGCTGCAGCTGGCATGGCTGAAGTTGACCGAACTTGATGATTTAGAGGAAGTAAAAGTCGTAACAAGGTTTCCGTAGGTGAACCTGCGGAAGGATCATTACTGATGATCGTCCGCGAGTGACCAACCATGGGCTGCCTTCGGTGTAGCTCGGTCGCTCGCTTGCTATGTGTCAGAATTTGTTGAAAGCCAACTCGTTCGTTGTACACTTTGATGGGTGACCATCACTGTGTCTCCGTGCCGAGCT
>NW_026045193.1:0-12500 GCF_943734845.2 Anopheles funestus
AAAGAAAGCATCCATGGCAAACGCTTTCGCTTCAGTTGGTCCTACGACGGTCTACGAATTTCACCTCTCGCGCCGTAATACCAATGCCCCCAACTACTTCTGTTAATCATTACCTCTAGGTTTCTGACAAACCAACGAAATCGTATAAACCGAGGTCATATTCCATATTCCATGCAAGATTATTCTCGGCCAACGCCAACCCCACGGGGGGGCCGGACGCTTTGTCTTAGCCTGCTTTGAGCACTCTAATTTGTTCAAGGTAAATGTGAGTATCTTGAGCACCATGAGGAGCCCGTGCCGGAGTTAACCGGTAGCACGGTACTCGGTCACAGAGTAACGCCCAAGTACACCATTGTGAGTCGCAGCCGTGAGCGCGCGCACGAACGGCCCGTCGTGTAACCGGGCGCCCGTGGCCGGTCACGTGTTCTGGACGGGCAATCAACTTCGAACGTTTTAACCGCAACAACTTTAATATACGCTAGTGGAGCTGGAATTACCGCGGCTGCTGGCACCAGACTTGCCCTCCACTTGATCCTTGTTGAAGGGATTTATACTCAACTCATTCCAATTATGGACCATCGTTAGAGAGGTCCATATTGTTATTTCTCGTCACTACCCTCCCCGTACTGGGATTGGGTAATTTACGCGCCTGCTGCCTTCCTTGGATGTGGTAGCCATTTCTCAGGCTCCCTCTCCGGAATCGAACCCTGATTCCCCGTTACCCGTCGCAACCATGGGTAGTCCTCTACACTACCATCAATAGTTTGATAGGGCAGACATTTGAAAGATCTGTCGTCAGTCGACAAGCGACCATACGATCTGCGTCCTTATCCAGACTTCAACTCAAGCCGCCCGGAGGCGATTGTTTAACTAATAAGTGCACCAGTTCAGCTACCCGCGAGGGCAACAGTCCCGGCATGTTGCATGTATTAGCTCTGGATTTTCCACAGTTATCCAAGTAACTAGTGGTAGGATGATCTTGTGAATTATAGCTGTTATACTGAGCCTTATGCGGTTTCACATTCATTTATGTTTGTACTTAGACATGCATGGCTTAACCTTTGAGACAAGCGTATATTACTGGTAGGATCAACCAGAATTCGTTCCACTACAGACACACACTCGCTTAGTGGGAAATAAATTTCCACACAACTCTCTCTCTCTAGAACCATATGGAATGGCTCTTTGGTGTTGGGTAAGGCACCAATTTGTTGGGGTGTAACGGTCACCACCAACTTTAAGTTTGTTAGGGCACAACGGAAACCACTAACTAAACTTTAGGAAACTAAATTTCCTCACACATTATCTCTCACCATATTAGCACTAGGTGCTATCCACGATTGTACAACGTTTCAACTCTTGAATCGACCGTAGGGCCGCGGAATTGCTTCCGGGCCCCTATTCTCGCTATTAATTGTTCATCTCTTCAATACATCGAGTTCGTTCCATTGGGTAGTTCGCATGGCGAACGTTTTGATGCAGCCCCCTGGGGGACCACGGCACTTTACACCGGGTATGGTGTATGCGCAACCTACAGATAACAATAAACCCCTTATGCGTGTGTAAACCGATGTTGGGCTGCTCAACATCTTTCATGGTTACATCACTTGCACCAGAACCCACGGTGCCGATTTGGTAATATGTTGTACATTTACTCTCAAGATGTACGCTTCGGCCCCTTATTCAGGGGCTCAAGCTATTACCAGCAAGAACAATCCTCATCCAGACTTGAACTCGAAACACCCGGAGGCGAACGGTTTAACTAATAAGTGCACCAGTCTTGAATCCATGCGTCGGTGGAAACAATGCCGGCGTGTTGCATGTATTAGCTCTGAACTTAGCGAGTGATTGCCTTGCAGCTGTCGAACTGAGCGTAGAGCGTGATTATCGCTCACTTGAACCATGTTGAATGGCTCTTGGTGTAGGGTAAGGCACCAATTTGTTGGGGCGTATCGGTCACCACCAACTTAAGACTTGCTTATAGGCATTTCAACGTTTTCAACTCTTAAATCGACCGTGTTTCATTATCATCTCTTCTTCTTATTAAATGCATCGAGTTCGTTCCATTGGGTAGTTCGCGTGGCGAACGGTTTGATGCAGCCCCCCGGGGGGGACCACGGCACTTTACACCGGGCATGGTGTATGCGCAACCTACAGATCACCAATATATTTGTGATCGATAATGCACACTTCTTACACGACTGACCAGTCGACAGCGCTGCCTTCCTATTATGCGTGTGTAAACCGATGTTTGGGCCTGCTCAACATCTTTCACGGGTTACATCACTTGCACCAGAACCCATGGTGCCGATTTGGTAATATGTTGTTACATGGTCTCAAGATGTACGCTTCGACCCCTTAAGGGCTCAAGCTATTACCAGCAAGATCAATCCTCATCCAGACTTGAACTCGAAACACCCGGAGGCGAACGGTTTAACTAATAAGTGCACCAGTCTTGAATCCATGCGTCGGTGGAAACAATGCCGGCATGTTGCATGTATTAGCTCTGAACATAGCGAGTGATTGCCTTGTAGCTGTCGAACTGAGCGTAGAATGTGATTATCGCTCACTTGAAAGGGTCAAGCCCTTTCGAGTCGTCCGGTTTTTACGCCAGACGACTCGGTTCACCATCTTTCGGGAAGGGACCGTCTCGGTCGCAAGCTGCTCCGGTCCCCAAACAACCTGCGACAAATGATAGGAAATGCCGACATCAATACGTGTTCAGTTTGGTTTATCGCTCATAGGTCTTTTTGACCATCGATCCCTGATTATAACTCTCAATTAAACAGTCAGGAGAGTAAGGCATGCCCATCGATATCTCATCGACAGGCGATACCGCAAGAACGGCCAACGACACATCAGTGATCGATTATTGCTACGACTTTTGCTTAATCGTTTCCACTCCTTAGAGAAAGAAACCCCCGGGGACCGTCTCGGTCGCAAGCTGCTCCGGTCCCTAAACAACCTGCGACAAATGATAGGAAATGCCGACATCAATATGTGTTCAGTTTGGTTTATCGCTCATTGGTCTGTTTGACCATCGATCCCTGATTAAACTCTCAGTAATCCAGTCGGGAGAGTAAGGCATGCCCATCGATATCTCATCGACAGGCGATACCGCTTGAACGGCCAACGACACATCAGAGGTTCGTATCTTGCTACAACTTTTGCTTAATCGTTTCTTCTCCTTGGAGAAAGAAACCCCCGGGGACCGTCCTCGGTCGCAAGCTGCTCCGGTCCCCTAAACAACCTGCGACAAATGATAGGAAATGCCGACATCAATACGTGTTCAGTTTGGTTTATCGCTCATAGGTCTTGTTTGACCATCGATCCCTGATTAATACTCTCAATTAGAAGGTCGGTAGAGTAAGGCATGCCCATCGATATCTCATCGACCAGGCG
Organism: Anopheles funestus; assembly: GCF_943734845.2. NCBI lineage: Eukaryota > Metazoa > Arthropoda > Insecta > Diptera > Culicidae > Anopheles > Anopheles funestus. The sequence continues at coordinate 3,403 of NW_026045193.1, forward strand.
ATACCGCATGAACGGCCAACGAACACATCAGAGGATCGTATCTTGCTACAACTCTTGCTTAATAGTTTCCAACTCCTTGGAGAAAGAAACCCCCGGGGACCGTCTCGGCCGCAAGTTGCTCCGGTCCCTAAACAACCTGCGGCATCAAATGATAGGAAAAGCCGACATCAATACGTGTTCAGTTTGGTTTATCGCTCATAGGTCTGTTTGACCATCGATCCTAGAATTCAACTTTCGAGTAAGGCATGCCCGTCGATATCTCATCGATAGGCGATACCGGTAGAACGGCCATCGACACACATCTAGGATCGCATTTACTGTTCCTTGGATGGATAACCAATACCCTAGGACCGTTTTCATCGCGAGCTGCTCCGGTCCTCAAACAACTCGCGAACCACCGATAGGATGATATTAGGAATGGCCGACTTTCATCCTTTAACTCTCAGGTTCTGCTTACCAAATCATAGGTACTTGGACCTTAAAGACCACTATATGTTCCCCCGATCGGGGGCAATCGGAACGTCTATCCATCATCAACATCGTTTCACTCAATCCGAACCACCAAATTGACAGACAGTACCATATTCACCAACCGATTGCTTCAACTTCGCAAACTGTAGGGTAAGTTCTACTAATTTCACATCTTACCATCGACTAATAGTGCATAAATCCACTTGGAAATCACTTTTCCTTGGTCCTCGGACCTTCTACGACAACGTCCAACAAATATCCGAAGTCGTTTCCCAACTTAGACCAAGCATTTCGTATCTTTACTTCTAATCGATTTTTTCTCTCATAATTGACGATCAAAATCTAAAAACCACATTTTGAGCCAGAAGCAGTCGTCCGATCGTCCTGGGGGTAGTCTCAATCGATTTAGAAGGGCCCAATTCATAAAGATACGTACTCAGTCAAATTCATGCTTCTGGCTCACCTACCCCCTATATAGAAAACGAAAGCGTACAGGGCGTGGAAAACGTGCCATTTTTCTCCATCACGGACTTTTTTTTTCTCGTTGCACCGACTCTAGTAAAAAAGTGAAATTTTTTACTAGTTACCAACTTTTGCAAATTATCATCGGATATCACTTTTCATGGTCTATAGTAAGTTCTTATCACGTTTTAGTAGTTTTTGAAAAAAAAATTTTTTGAACTTTTCAAAATTTTTCAAAACAAAGTTTTTGTAGGCGGTTTTGTGTATGGAGGGTTACTAGTCTCGGGGTCACTGTTTGACCAAAAAACCACTATATATCATTCGAAAGGTAATTTCAAGGGCTACAAAAAATTGTTCTACGGCACCCCCCTCCGACGTCTAGTATTCGAGTTATTGGCCAAAAACCATCACTTGAGCGATTTTTCGTTCAGGGTACCCGACTCTAGTAAAAAAAGTGAAATTTTTCTCGATTGACCAAGTGTTGCAAATGACCATCGGATTTCACTTTTTATGGTCTATAGTGAGTTCTGATCACGATTTGGTACTTTTTGAAAAAATTTTTTTGACGCACTTTTCAAAATTTTGCAAAACCAAAAACTTTTTAGGCGGTTTTGTGTATGGAGGGTTACTAGTCTCGGGGTCACTGTTTGACCAAAAAACCACTATATATCATTCGAAAGGTAATTTCAAGGGCTACAAAAAATTGTTCTACGGCACCCCCCCTCCGACGTCTAGTATTCGAGTTATTGGCCAAAAAACCGCAACTATAGCGGTTTTTCGTACAGGGTACCCGACTCTAGTAAAATGATGCGATTTTTACTAGTCTAGGAACTTTTTTGGTCAAAAAATCAAGTATATGTCATTCGATAGATAATTTCAAGGGCTACCAAAAATTGTTCCACGACACCCCCCCTGCGACGTCTAGTATTCGAGTTATTAGCCAAAAACCGCAACTTAAGCGGTTTTTTCGTCCAGGGTACCCGACTCTAGTAAAATGATGCGATTTTTACTAGTCTAGGGAACTTTTTGGCCAAAAATCAAGTATATGTCATTCGATAGATAATTTCAAGGGCTACCAAAAATTGTTCCACGACACCCCCCTGCGACGTCTAGTATTCGAGTTATTAGCCAAAAACCGCAATTATAGCGGTTTTTCGTCCAGGGTACCCGACTCTAGTAAAATGATGCGATTTTTTACTAGTCTAGGGAACTTTTTGGCCAAAAATCAAGTATATGTCATTCGATAGATAATTTCAAGGGCTACCAAAAATTGTTCCACGACACCCCCCTCCGACGTCTAGTATTAGAGTTATTAGCCAAAAAACCGCAACTATAGCGGTTTTTCGTCCAGGGTACCCGACTCTAGTAAAATGATGCGATTTTTACTAGTCTAGGGAACTTTTTGGCCAAAAATCAAGTATATGTCATTCGATAGATAATTTCAAGGGCTACCAAAAATTGTTCCACGACACCCCCCTGCGACGTCTAGTATTCCAGTTATTAGCCAAAAACCGCAATTATAGCGGTTTTTCGTCCAGGGTACCCGACTCTAGTAAAATGATGCGATTTTTACTAGTCTAGGGAACTTTTTGGCCAAAAATCAAGTATATGTCATTCGATAGATAATTTCAAGGGCTACCAAAAATTGTTCCACGACACCCCCCTGCGACGTCTAGTATTCGAGTTATTAGCCAAAAACCGCAATTATAGCGGTTTTTCGTCCAGGGTACCCCGACTCTAGTAAAATGATGCGATTTTTACTAGTCTAGGGAACTTTTTGGCCAAAAAATCAAGTATATGTCAATCGATAGATAATTTCAAGGGCTACCAAAAATTGTTCTAAGACACCCCCCCTGCGACGTCTAGTATTCGAGTTATGGGGCCAAAAACCATTCATACTTGAGCATTTTGCTCATTTTGCCTGTACGGGTACCGAGGACTAGTAAAATCAGGCCAATTTTACTAGAGTAGGGGTCCTTTTTGGTCAAAAAAAACAACTTTTGCTCGTTCGATAGGGAATCGATAGGGCAACAAAAAAATCGTTCTACGACCCCCCCTTCGATGTCTAGTATTCGAGTTATGGGCCAAAAACAGTTTATAGTTAATTTTTCACTCGATTTTACACCAAGTATCGCACATTACTCCGGTTCTATACATTGGATCGTCAATCTTTAAGATTTTATGGGTAGTTTCCAACTGTTTGCTGCATTTCATCCATACATTACCAACCGATTCAATGTCTGTGCTAGAAGTTATTAGAGGAATAAAAAAATTTACCCTTGGCTTTGGGACCGTACAAGTTTACCCATTTTTGGCCCGTATTTGCCCCATAGCTCCGCCGGTATCCAAGATATCGCCACACTTTCTTCTGGCCATGGCTAGATGGCACTTGTGGCTAGATTTCTTCCATGCACCACTAACCGCTACCATGTCTGTGGCCGGAGCTATTCACGAAAGCGCCTCGCGCACTTGGTCGGATTTTTGGTCCAACTTCACCATTTTTGGCCCATAATTTGCACCATAGCTCCGCCGGTATCCAAGATATGGCCACACTTTCTTCTGGCCATGGCTAGATGGCACTTGTGGCTAGATTTCTTCCATGCACCACTAATCGCTACCATGTCTGTGGCCGGAGCTATTCACGAAAGCGCCTCGCGCACTTGGTCGGATTTTTGGTCCAACTTGCACCATTTTTGGCCCATATTTGCCCCATAGCTCCGCCGGTATCCAAGATAGCGCCACACTTTCTTCTGGCCATGGGTAGATGGCACTTGTGGCTAGATTTCTTCCATGCACCACTAATCGCTACCATGTCTGTGGCCGGAGCTATTCACGAAAGCGCCTCGCGCACTTGGTCGGATTTTTGGTCCAACTTGCACCATTTTTGGCCCATATTTGCCCCATAGCTCCGCCGGTATCCAAGATATGGCCACACTTTCTTCTGGCCATGGGGTAGATGGCAACTTGTGGCTAGATTTCTTCCATGCACCACTAATCGCTACCATGTCTGTGGCCGGAGCTATTCGACGAACAACCATCGCATTTACCTAGGTACTTTTTCGGATTTTTGGTCCAACTTGCACCATTTTTGGCCCATATTTGCCCCATAGCTCCGCCGGTATCCAAGATATGGCCACACTTTCTTCTGGCCATGGGTAGATGGCACTTGTGGCTAGATTTCTTCCATGCACCACTAATCGCTACCATGTCTGTGGCCGGAGCTATTCACGAAAGCGCCTCGCGCACTTGGTCGGATTTTTGGTCCAACTTGCAACCATTTTTGGCCCATATTTTGCCCCATAGCTCCGCCGGTATCCAAGATATGGCCACACTTTCTTCTGGCCATGGGTAGATGGCACTTGTGGCTAGATTTCTTCCATGCGCCACTAATCGCTACCATGTCTGTGGCCGGAGCTATTCGACGAACAACCTGCGCATTTACCTAGGTACTTTTTCGGGATTTTTGGTCCAACTTGCACCATTTTTGGCCCATATTTGCCCCATAGCTCCGCCGGTATCCAAGATATGGCCACACTTTCTTCTGGCCATGGGTAGATGGCAACTTGTGGCTAGATTTCTTCCATGCACCACTAATCGCTACCATGTCTGTGGCCGGAGCTATTCGACGAACAACCATCGCATTTACCTAGGTACTTTTTCGGATTTTTGTCCAACTTGCACCATTTTTGGCCCATATTTGCCCCATAGCTCCGCCGGTATCCAAGATATGGCCACACTTTCTTCTGGCCATGGGTAGATGGCACTTGTGCTAGATTTCTTCCATGCACCACTAATCGCTACCATGTCTGTGGCCGGAGCTATTCGACGAACAACCATCGCATTTACCTAGGTACTTTTTCGGATTTTTGGTCCAACTTGCACCATTTTTGGCCCATATTTGCCCCATAGCTCCGCCGGTATCCAAGATATGGCCACACTTTCTTCTGGCCATGGGTAGATGGCACTTGTGGCTAGATTTCTTTCCATGCACCACTAATCGCTACCATGGTCTGTGGCCGGAAGCTATTCGACGAACAACCATCGCATTCACCTTCTCGTTGCACTTCTTCGGGAATTTGGTGCAACCAAGTTTTCACTATAACTTGGTCATTTTCCGTCCATCGGACATGCGGTTTTGGGTGTCGATACTTGACACCGCGCGCTACAATATGTTCCTCCACGACCATGTGGTCCGATGCTTCCAACAGGAGCTATTCGAGGAGTACCGATTTTTCACCATTAAAATGCTCGTTTTTGCACCAACTTTTGCCTATAACTCAGGCTGTATCGATCGGATCTTCAATCTTGAAAAGTTTTGGATAGGTGGCATCAAATGCTACATTTCGTTCTTCCACGTCAACTTTGTCCGATGTCTAGCAAAAAAGTTATTCGCGAACCAAGTCCAGAACCCATGCAATGGCTGCCCACATTGCATACATCACGGCGGTTAACTCTCGTTACTCTATACCGAGGACTTGGTACTTTTTCAGGCATTCGTTGCTACTTCTCGGTTCATGATATTCGTTTACGGTCTTCACTAGGGCATTTGGTGCTCCTTATCGGTTCATGATATTCGTTTACGGTCTTCACTAGGGCATTTGGTGCTCCTTATCGGTTCATGATATTCGTTTACCGGTCTTCACTAGGGCATTTGGTGCTCCTTATCGGTTCATGATATTCGTTTACGGTCTTCACTAGGGGCATTTGGTAATGGGCTTCCCACTTTCTACTGATCGATCCATACTCACTTGCGTGCACCTAGCCTAGGAAGGTTTCCTATGGCTTCCCATCTTTCTACTGATCGATCCATACTCACTTGCGTGCACCTAGCCTAGGAAGGTTTCCTATGGCTTCCCATCTTTCTACTGATCGATCCATACTCACTTGCGTGCACCTAGCCTAGGAAGGTTTCCTTGGGCTTCCCATCTTTCTACTGATCGATCCATACTCACTTGCGTGCACCTAGCCTAGGAAGGTTTCCTTGGGCTTCCCATCTTTCTACTGATCGATCCATACTCACTTGCGTGCACCTAGCCTAGGAAGGTTTCCTATGGCTTCCCATCTTTCTACTGATCGATCCATACTCACTTGCGTGCACCTAGCCTAGGAAGGTTTCCTTGGGCTTCCCATCTTTCTACTTGATCGATCCATACTCACTTGCGTGCACCTAGCCTAGGAAGGTTTCTTGGGCTTCCCATCTTTCTACTGATCGATCCTACTCACTTGCGTGCACCTAGCCTAGGAAGGTTTCCTATGGCTTCCCATCTTTCTACTGATCGATCCATACTCACTTGCGTGCACCTAGCCTAGGAAGGTTCCTTGGGCTTCCCATCTTTCTACTGATCGATCCATACTCACTTGCGTGCACCTAGCCTAGGAAGGTTTCCTATGGCTTCCCATCTTTCTACTGATCGATCCATACTCACTTGCGTGCACCTAGCCTAGGAAGGTTTCCTTGGGCTTCCCATCTTTCTACTGATCGATCCATACTCACTTGCGTGCACCTAGCCTAGGAAGGTTTCCTTGGGCTTCCCATCTTTCTACTGATCGATCCATACTCACTTGCGTGCACCTAGCCTAGGAAGGTTTCCTATGGCTTCCCATCTTTCTACTGATCGATCCATACTCACTTGCGTGCACCTAGCCTAGGAAGGTTTCCTATGGCTTCCCATCTTTCTACTGATCGATCCATACTCACTTGCGTGCACCTAGCCTAGGAAGGTTTCCTTGGGCTTCCCATCTTTCTACTGATCGATCCATACTCACTTGCGTGCACCTAGCCTAGGAAGGTTTCCTATGGCTTCCCATCTTTCTACTGATCGATCCATACTCACTTGCGTGCACCTAGCCTAGGAAGGTTTCCTTGGGCTTCCCATCTTTCTACTGATCGATCCATACTCACTTGCGTGCACCTAGCCTAGGAAGGTTTCCTTGGGCTTCCCATCTTTCTACTGATCGATCCATACTCACTTGCGTGCACCTAGCCTAGGAAGGTTTCCTTGGGCTTCCCATCTTTCTACTGATCGATCCATACTCACTTGCGTGCACCTAGCCTAGGAAGGTTTCCTATGGCTTCCCATCTTTCTACTGATCGATCCATACTCACTTGCGTGCACCTAGCCTAGGAAGGTTTTCCTATGGCTTCCCATCTTTCTACTGATCGATCCATACTCACTTGCGTGCACCTAGCCTAGGAAGGTTTCCTATGGCTTCCCATCTTTCTACTGATCGATCCATACTCACTTGCGTGCACCTAGCCTAGGGCATTTGGTGCTCCTATGGCTTCCCATCTTTCTACTGATCGATCCATACTCACTTGCGTGCACCTAGCCTAGGAAGGTTTCCTATGGCTTTCCCATCTTTCTACTGATCGATCCATACTCACTTGCGTGCACCTAGCCTAGGAAAGGTTTCCTATGGCTTCCCATCTTTCTACTGATCGATCCATACTCACTTGCGTGCACCTAGCCTAGGAAGGTTTCCTATGGCTTCCCATCTTTCTACTGATCGATCCATACTCACTTGCCGTGCACCTAGCCTAGGAAGGTTTCCCTTTGGTACCGACTTCCATCTACGCACTCGATATAACCTAGGTACTTGGTACCGATGTTGGTTAACACTCAAGCATTTCTTGCATCCTGCGTGCAAGGTACCAATTTTCACTTCTTAGGTACGTTTATGGGCCCGCATTAATCCAATATCGCTCCGATGGCCTTTCGCATTATTTCATCCGATAGCCCTTGCCAAAAGCTACCAAAAGTTCCTCCACGGCCATGTGCTCCGACGCTTAGTTTAGGAAATATTCGAAAAAATTCAAAATAGGAAGCATTTTCTTATTGGAAAATCACCTTAAATCGATGGCCATTTTTTGGGCAAAAACTTTAACGTCTTCCCGACTTTGAGGGAATTGCGAATTTTAGGCACCCAGAGAAAATCTTTTACTTTAAGGGGGCGGCCGCGAAGTTGCCCAAAGTCTCGGACACAAAAATTCTCAAGTTCCCCACTCTAGTAAATCGCCCTATGAGTATCTCCTGGCCCGCGAGCTCTGCGAGCGGGCCAGCTTCGGCGATTTTTGCCTTTTCGCCTAGGGCGGTTCTTCTACGAAATTGGTCCACAGCTTTTGCTCAGAAAGCTAGCATTTGTTGCAACAGTTAGGTACTTGGTACCACATTTTGGTATCCATTTGGGCATTTGTGGCAACTACTCGGTACTTTGGCCCACATTTCGCTCTACTCGGGCTTCTATGGTGGTACTTGTCGGTACTTCTGGCCAACTTAGGCCAATTGGGTGCAACTTGTGGGGTACTCTGTGGGTACTTTAGGGCGTATTGTGTCTTTCGGGTGAACCTTCGCTATACTTCATGGGTACTGATGGCCAACTTAGGAACATTCAGTGCAACCTTTGGGCCTAAGGAAATTTGTCCAACTCTTTGGACTTAGAAAATTTCTGGACTTAGAAAATTTTCTGGACTTGTAAAAATTTTCAAATGTTCAATTTGGCCCACATTTCGCTACTTCTCGGGCCTCTATGGTGCTACTTGGCGGTACTTTTGGCCAACTTAGGCCAATGGGGTGCTCTTTGTGGGTACTCTATCGGTACTTTTGGCCAACTTTCGCTCTACTCGGGCCTCTATGGTGCTACTTGGCGGTACTTTTGGCCAACTTAGGCCAATTGGGTGCTCTTTGTGGATTCTCTATCGGTACTTTTGGCCAACTTAGGCCAATGGGGTGCTATATGTGGGTGCTCTATCGGTACTTTTGGCCATGTTAGGCCCATTCGGTGCTATATGTGGGTGCTCTATCGGTACTTTTGGCCATGTTAGGCCCACTCGGTGCTATTTGTGGGTACTCTATCGGTACTTTTGGCCATGTTAGGCCCACTCGGTGCTATTTGTGGGTACTCTATCGGTACTTTTGGCCAACTTAGGCCAACTCAGTGCTTCTTGTGGGTACTCTATCGGTACTTTGGCCATGTTAGGCCCACTCGGTGCTATTTGTGGGTACTCTATCGGTACTTTTGGCCAACTTAGGCCAACGCGGTGCTATTTGTGGGTACTCTATCGGTACTTTTGGACATATTATGTCCTTCGGGTGAACCTTCTCGATACCTCATGGGTACTTGTGGCCAACTTAGGAAAATTCAGTGCAACCTATGGGCCTTTGGAA
>NW_026045193.1:17500-45000 GCF_943734845.2 Anopheles funestus
TACGGTCATTTTTGAATCAACGATGGCCCCCCCGAGCACGTTGTCCGAATATCACTCCAATAAGGACAACGAGTTCCGCTCGGCATCGTTTTGATTCGATCTCTCAACAACAACTCCCGGTCGACTTGGTCGACTTGGACCCACGATGTCTCCCCCCGAGCATGTCGAGCCAACTGCACCACTATTGTATTGGACAACATGTTCCCCTCGGGCATCGATGGGTTAATCATGCACCACTATTATAAAACCCTTTGACGTTTTCCCCCAAGCACGTTGATCCAGTATTACGACGGATACGGTCAACGAAATCTTGGACATCAAAGAGGTTTTCGATTGAATTTCCCCATGTTTCACAACGTACTCTTAGCGGTATCCTACGATACGTCTCACTCTATTTGTGTGTGTGCGCGTTTACGTGCGTGCGATTTATGCGGTTCACCCCTTTACTTTCAGCGCCCTGCGGTCCCAACAAAGGTCCCGAGCACGCCATTATGCACAGTGTGGAAGCGTGTTTCCCCCACGACACTAGACGGGCTGCTCGCCATAGTGTTCTATTGTGGCACGCTCCACCCTGAAGTTTGGTTTGTTGTATATCAAGGAATTGATAGGCACTCAAGAATGTGTGCATCGGCCGGGTTTAATCGTCCGACGCGCAATATGCGTTCAACTTATCGGTGTTCATGTGTCCTGCAGTTCACATTGTGACGCGCATTTAGCTGCGGTCTTCATCGATCCATGAGCCGAGTGATCCCCTGCCTAGGGTTTTATAGTAAGGTTCCCAATGTAACACAATCCCGGTGGTACGTCCAAAGACTAACTTTCTGACTAAGTTGTCTTTATTACCCAATAGTCCCAGGCCTTGTGACTTGTGGCTCATGTCTACGCCCATGGCCACCATTCGCTAAGATAGTTTTGAAGTCACTTTGAAGGCCCAGGAACAACTCTCTTAGCACATCGGTTAACCTGACGCCGCAGTCAACTCATGTGCTTGGATCGGATCGAGCTATTGAGTATTGGGCCTGCATACTCGCTCATCCGTATCCTTTGCGTACCGCCCCATGGCCCTTGTATGTCTGCACCACAGTTCCTGTTCGTTCCGTGCCTATGGCCGGATACGTATTGCACATCGGTATACCTGTCGCTACTCAGGCAACTCGTGTGCGTGGATTGGATCGAGAACATGGTGTGTGCCCCATGTTATAATTGATAGTCCATATCCACTTTATAGGTTAAAGTCATAAGTTGTGATTGCACAACCATTCTTCATAAGAGTTTAATCACTCTTCAACTAACTTTCGTTCTGGTGTCTTGGTATCAAATCGCGTAAGACACAAGATTCTACTGGCCAAATAGAATCTAGCACATTGGTTAACCTGGCGCCGCAGTCAACTCATGTGCTTGGATCGGATCGAGCTATTGAGTATTGGGCCTGCATACTCGCTCATCCGTATCCTTTGCGTACCGCCCCATGGCCCCGTCCTTAGAGTTAATGACTAGTAGGCTTAACTCTTTGTATGTCTGCACCACAGTTCCCGTTCGTTCCGTGCCGTGGCCGGATACGTATTGCACATCGGTATACCTGTCGCTACTCAGGCAACTCGTGTGCGTGGATTGGATCGAGCTCATGGGGTGTGTAGAGATTCCATGTTATAATTGCAAGTCCATATCCACTTTATAGGTTAAAGTCATAAGTTGTGATTGCACAACCATACTTCATAAGAGTTTAATAACTCTTCAACTAACTTTCGTTCTGGTGTCTTGGTATCAAATCGCATAAGACACAAGATTCTACTGGCCAAATAGAATCTAGCACATTGGTTAACCTGGCGCCGCAGTCAACTCATGTGCTTGGATCGGATCGAGCTATTGAGTATTGGGCCTGCATACTCGCTCATCCGTATCCTTTGCGTACCGCCCCATGGCCCCGTCCTTAGAGTTAATGACTAATAGGCTTAACTCTTTGTATGTCTGCACCACAGTTCCCGTTCGTTCCGTGCCGTGGCCGGATACGTATTGCACAACAGTAGATACCATCACCTGACGTATCTAACACACCACTATTGTAACTCGTCGTCGAAGGACCTTTCAAGTGCCTGATGGCCAGGGGAGCTCTTACACAGCACGGAGACACAGTGATGCTCGCCCATCACAGTGTACAACGATCGAGTTTGCTTAAGTGTCTGGGTACCTACACACCAGACACAATGCAATGGCCACGGATCCACACAAGGCACATCACATGCAGAAAGCTTCACCAGATTATGACACATACCACACTCTTGTAACTCGTCGTCGAAGGGGCGTTCAAAGTGCCTTACGGCTAGGGGAGATCTAGCACGGCACGGAGACACAGTGATGGTTGCCCATCAAAGTGTACAACGATCGAGTTTGCTTTCCGCGCAAGCGTTCTAAGTGTCTGGGTACCTACACACCAGACACAATGCAATGGCCACGGATCCACACAAGGCACATCACATGCAGAAAGCTTCACCAGATTCTGACACATACCACACTCTTGTAACTCGTCGTCGAAGGGGCGTTCAAAGTGCCTTACGGCTAGGGGGGATCTAGCACGGCACGGAGACACAGTGATGGTCACCCATCAAAGTGTACAACGATCGAGTTTGCTTTCCGCGCAAGCGTTCTAAGTGTCTGGGTATCTAAGCACCAGACACAATGCAATGGCCACGGATCCACACAAGGCACATCACATGCAGAAAGCTTCACCAGATTCTGACACATACCACACACATGCAACTCGTCGTCGAAGGGGCGTTCAAGTGCCTTACGGCTAGGGGAGATCTAGCTCGGCACGGGGACACAGTGATGGTCACCCATCAAAGTGTACAACGAACGAGTTGGCTTTCAACAAATTCTGACACATAGCAAGCGAGCGACCGAGCTACACCGAAGGCAGCCCATGGTTGGTCACTCGCGGACGATCATCAGTAATGATCCTTCCGCAGGTTCACCTACGGAAACCTTGTTACGACTTTTACTTCCTCTAAATCATCAAGTTCGGTCAACTTCAGCCATGCCAGCTGCAGCTCACGAAGGAACCGCGGAAGGTAAGCCTCCAGAAACCTCACTAAATAATCCATCGGTAGTAGCGACGGGCGGTGTGTACAAAGGGCAGGGACGTAATCAGCACTAGCTAATGACTAGTGCTTACTAGAAATTCCAGGTTCATGGGGACCGTTGCAGTCCCCAATCCCGACTAGATGGGCATTTTAGTGATTTCCCGTTCCTCTCGGAATGGGGGCGCCTATTGGCGAGAACACGCTGCGACCCACATTGTAGCACGCGTGCAGCCCAGAACATCTAAGGGCATCACGGACCTGTTATCGCTCATTCTCAGCTTGCTAAACACAAGTTGTCCCGCTAAGCAGGGCAAACGTAGCCGACGACCGCCCGTGAAGGCGCCGCCCGGCTGTAACGTCAGGTGCGCCCGGAGGCGCACTGCTGACAGCGTTCTAGTTAGCATGTTTGAGTCACGTTCGTTATCGGAATTAACCAGACAAATCATTCCACGAACTAAGAACGGCCATGCACCACTACCCTTAAATTTGAGAAAGAGCTATCAATCTGTCTTACCTCGATAAGTTTGGACCTGGTAAATTTTCCCGTGTTGAGTCAAATTAAGCCGCAAGCTCCACTTCTTGTGGTGCCCTTCCGTCAATTCCTTTAAGTTTCAACTTTGCAACCATACTTCCCCCGGAACCCGATTTTGGTTTCCCGGAAGCGACTGAGAGCACCGAATAGGGGTAGCGTCTCCCAATTGCTAATTGGCATCGTTTACGGTTAGAACTAGGGCGGTATCTAATCGCCTTCGATCCTCTAACTTTCGTTCTTGATTAAAGAAAGCATCCATGGCAAACGCTTTCGCTTCAGTTGGTCCTACGACGGTCTACGAATTTCACCTCTCGCGCCGTAATACCAATGCCCCCAACTACTTCTGTTAATCATTACCTCTAGGTTTCTGACAAACCAACGAAATCGTATAAACCGAGGTCATATTCCATTATTCCATGCAAGATTATTCTCGGCCAACGCCAACCCCACGGGGGGGCCGGACGCTTTGTCTTAGCCTGCTTTGAGCACTCTAATTTGTTCAAGGTAAATGTGAGTATCTTGAGCACCATGAGGAGCCCGTGCCGGAGTTAACCGGTAGCACGGTACTCGTTCACAGAGTAACGCCCAAGTACACCATTGTGAGTCGCAGCCGTGAGCGCGCGCACGAACGGCCCCGGCGTGTAACCGGGCGCCCGTGGCGGTCACGTGTCTGGACGGGCAATCAACTTCGAACGTTTTAACCGCAACAACTTTAATATACGCTAGTGGAGCTGGAATTACCGCGGCTGCTGGCACCAGACTTGCCCTCCACTTGATCCTTGTTGAAGGATTTATACTCAACTCATTCCAATTATGGACCATCGTTAGAGAGGTCCATATTGTTATTTCTCGTCACTACCTCCCCGTACTGGGATTGGGTAATTTACGCGCCTGCTGCCTTCCTTGGATGTGGTAGCCATTTCTCAGGCTCCCTCTCCGGAATCGAACCCTGATTCCCCGTTACCCGTCGCAACCATGGTAGTCCTCTACACTACCATCAATAGTTGATAGGGCAGACATTTGAAAGATCTGTCGTCAGTCGACAAGCGACCATACGATCTGCGTCCTTATCCAGACTTCAACTCAAGCCGCCCGGAGGCGATTGGTTTAACTAATAAGTGCACCAGTTCAGCTACCCGCGAGGGCAACAGTCCCGGCATGTTGCATGTATTAGCTCTGGATTTTCCACAGTTATCCAAGTAACTAGTGGTAGGATGATCTTGTGAATTATAGCTGTTATACTGAGCCTTATGCGGTTTCACATTCATTTATGTTTGTACTTAGACATGCATGGCTTAACCTTTGAGACAAGCGTATATTACTGGTAGGATCAACCAGAATTCGTTCCACTACAGACACACACTCGCTTAGTGGGAAATAAATTTCCACACAACTCTCTCTCTCTAGAACCATATGGAATGGCTCTTTGGTGTTGGGTAAGGCACCAATTTGTTGGGGTGTAACGGTCACCACCAACTTTAAGTTTGTTAGGGCACAACGGAAACCACTAACTAAACTTTAGGAAACTAAATTTCCTCACACATTATCTCTCACCATATTAGCACTAGGTGCTATCCACGATTGTACAACGTTTCAACTCTTGAATCGACCGTAGGGCCGCGGAATTGCTTCCGGGCCCCTATTCTCGCTATTAATTGTTCATCTCTTTCAATACATCGAGTTCGTTCCATTGGGTAGTTCGCATGGCGAACGTTTTGATGCAGCCCCCTGGGGGACCACGGCACTTTACACCGGGTATGGTGTATGCGCAACCTACAGATAACAATAAACCCCTTATGCGTGTGTAAACCGATGTTGGGCTGCTCAACATCTTTCATGGTTACATCACTTGCACCAGAACCCACGGTGCCGATTTGGTAATATGTTGTACATTTACTCTCAAGATGTACGCTTCGGCCCCTTATTCAGGGGCTCAAGCTATTACCAGCAAGAACAATCCTCATCCAGACTTGAACTCGAAACACCCGGAGGCGAACGGTTTAACTAATAAGTGCACCAGTCTTGAATCCATGCGTCGGTGGAAACAATGCCGGCGTGTTGCATGTATTAGCTCTGAACTTAGCGAGTGATTGCCTTGCAGCTGTCATACTGAGCGTAGAGCGTGATTATCGCTCACTTGAACCATGTTGAATGGCTCTTTGGTGTAGGGTAAGGCACCAATTTGTTGGGGCACAACGAAACCACCAACTTAAGACTTGCTTATAGGCATTTCAACGTTTTCAACTCTTAAATCGACCGTGTTTCATTATCATCTCTTCTTCTTATTAAATGCATCGAGTTCGTTCCATTGGGTAGTTCGCGTGGCGAACGGTTTGATGCAGCCCCCCGGGGGGGACCACGGCACTTTACACCGGGCATGGTGTATGCGCAACCTACAGATCACCAATATATTTGTGATCGATAATGCA
Organism: Anopheles funestus; assembly: GCF_943734845.2. NCBI lineage: Eukaryota > Metazoa > Arthropoda > Insecta > Diptera > Culicidae > Anopheles > Anopheles funestus. The sequence goes on from NW_026045193.1 coordinate 23,542, forward strand.
CACTTCTTACACGACTGACCAGTCGACAGCGCTGCCTTCCTATTATGCGTGTGTAAACCGATGTTGGGCTGCTCAACATCTTTCACGGTTACATCACTTGCACCCGAACCCATGGTGCCGATTTGGTAATATGTTGTACATGGTCTCAAGATGTACGCTTCGACCCCTTATTCAGGGGCTCAAGCTATTACCAGCAAGAACAATCCTCATCCAGACTTGAACTCGAAACACCCGGAGGCGAACGGTTTAACTAATAAGTGCACCAGTCTTGAATCCATGCGTCGGTGGAAACAATGCCGGCATGTTGCATGTATTAGCTCTGAACATAGCGAGTGATTGCCTTGTAGCTGTCGAACTGAGCGTAGAATGTGATTATCGCTCACTTGAAAGGGTCAAGCCCTTTCGAGTCGTCCGGTTTTTACGCCAGACGACTCGGTTCACCATCTTTCGGGAAGGGACCGTCTCGGTCGCAAGCTGCTCCGGTCCCCAAACAACCTGCGACAAATGATAGGAAATGCCGACATCAATACGTGTTCAGTTTGGTTTATCGCTCATAGGTCTTTTTGACCATCGATCCCTGATTATAACTCTCAATTAAACAGTCAGGAGAGTAAGGCATGCCCATCGATATCTCATCGACAGGCGATACCGCAAGAACGGCCAACGACACATCAGGTGATCGATTATTGCTACGACTTTTGCTTAATCGTTTCCACTCCTTAGAGAAAGAAACCCCCGGGGACCGTCTCGGTCGCAAGCTGCTCCGGTCCCTAAACAACCTGCGACAAATGATAGGAAATGCCGACATCAATATGTGTTCAGTTTGGTTTATCGCTCATTGGTCTGTTTGACCATCGATCCCTGATTAAACTCTCAGTAATCCAGTCGGGAGAGTAAGGCATGCCCATCGATATCTCATCGACAGGCGATACCGCTTGAACGGCCAACGACACATCAGAGGATCGTATCTTGCTACAACTTTTGCTTAATCGTTTCTTCTCCTTGGAGAAAGAAACCCCCGGGGACCGTCTCGGTCGCAAGCTGCTCCGGTCCCTAAACAACCTGCGACAAATGATAGGAAATGCCGACATCAATACGTGTTCAGTTTGGTTTATCGCTCATTGGTCTTGTTTGACCATCGATCCCTGATTAATACTCTCAATTAGAAGGTCGGTAGAGTAAGGCATGCCCATCGATATCTCATCGACAGGCGATACCGCATGAACGGCCAACGACACATCAGAGGATCGTATCTTGCTACAACTCTTGCTTAATAGTTTCCACTCCTTGGAGAAAGAAACCCCCGGGGACCGTCTCGGCCGCAAGTTGCTCCGGTCCCTAAACAACCTGCGGCATCAAATGATAGGAAAAGCCGACATCAATACGTGTTCAGTTTGGTTTATCGCTCATAGGTCTGTTTGACCATCGATCCTAGAATTCAACTTTCGAGTAAGGCATGCCCGTCGATATCTCATCGATAGGCGATACCGGTAGAACGGCCAACGACACACATCTAGGATCGCATTTACTCTTCCTTGGATGGATAACCAATACCCTAGGACCGTTTCATCGCGAGCTGCTCCGGTCCTCAAACAACTCGCGAACCACCGATAGGATGATATTAGGAATGGCCGACTTTCATCCTTTAACTCTCAGTTCTGCTTACCAAAACATAGGTACTTGGACCTTAAAGACCACTATATGTTCCCCGATCGGGGGCAATCGGAACGTCTATCCATCATCAACATCGTTTCACTCATTCCGAACCACCAAATTGGACAGACAGTACCATATTCACCAACCGATTGCTTCAACTTCGCAAACTGTATGGTAAGTTCTACTAATTTCACATCTTACCATCGACTAATAGTGCATAAATCCACTTGGAAATCACTTTTCCTTGGTCCTCGGACCTTCTACGACAACGTCCAACAAATATCCGAAGTCGTTTCCCAACTTAGACCAAGCATTTCGTATCTTTACTTCTAATCGATTTTTTCTCTCATAATTGACGATCAAAATCTAAAAACCACATTTTGAGCCAGAAGCAGTCGTCCGATCGTCCTGGGGGTAGTCTCAATCGATTTAGAAGGGCCCAATTCATAAAGATACGTACTCAGTCAAATTCATGCTTCTGGCTCACCTACCCCCTATATAGAAAACGAAAGCGTACAGGCGTGGAAAACGTGCCATTTTTCTCCATCACGGACTTTTTTTTTCTCGTTGCACCGACTCTAGTAAAAAAGTGAAATTTTTTACTAGTTACCAACTTTTGCAAATTATCATCGGATATCACTTTTCATGGTCTATAGTAAGTTCTTATCACGTTTTAGTAGTTTTTGAAAAAAAAATTTTTTTGAACTTTTCAAAATTTTTCAAAACAAAGTTTTTGTAGGCGGTTTTGTGTATGGAGGGTTACTAGTCTCGGGGTCACTGTTTGACAAAAAAACCACTATATATCATTCGAAAGGTAATTTCAAGGGCTACAAAAAATTGTTCTACGGCACCCCCCTCCGACGTCTAGTATTCGAGTTATTGGCCAAAAACCATCACTTGAGCGATTTTTCGTTCAGGGTACCCGACTCTAGTAAAAAAGTGAAATTTTTCTCGATTGACCAAGTGTTGCAAATGACCATCGGATTTCACTTTTTATGGTCTATAGTGAGTTCTGATCACGATTTGGTACTTTTTGAAAAAATTTTTTTGACGCACTTTTCAAAATTTTGCAAAACCAAAACTTTTTAGGCGGTTTTGTGTATGGAGGGTTACTAGTCTCGGGGTCACTGTTTGACCAAAAAACCACTATATATCATTCGAAAGGTAATTTCAAGGGCTACAAAAAATTGTTCTACGGCACCCCCCTCCGACGTCTAGTATTCGAGTTATTGGCCAAAAACCGCAACTATAGCGGTTTTTCGTACAGGGTACCCGACTCTAGTAAAATGATGCGATTTTTACTAGTCTAGGAACTTTTTGGTCAAAAAATCAAGTATATGTCATTCGATAGATAATTTCAAGGGCTACCAAAAATTGTTCCACGACACCCCACTGCGACGTCTAGTATTCGAGTTATTAGCCAAAAACCGCAACTTAAGCGGTTTTTCGTCCAGGGTACCCGACTCTAGTAAAATGATGCGATTTTTACTAGTCTAGGGAACTTTTTGGCCAAAAATCAAGTATATGTCATTCGATAGATAATTTCAAGGGCTACCAAAAATTGTTCCACGACACCCCCCTCCGACGTCTAGTATTAGAGTTATTAGCCAAAAACCGCAACTATAGCGGTTTTTCGTCCAGGGTACCCGACTCTAGTAAAATGATGCGATTTTTACTAGTCTAGGGAACTTTTTGGCCAAAAATCAAGTATATGTCATTCGATAGATAATTTCAAGGGCTACCAAAAATTGTTCCACGACACCCCCCTGCGACGTCTAGTATTCGAGTTATTAGCCAAAAACCGCAATTATAGCGGTTTTTCGTCCAGGGTACCCGACTCTAGTAAAATGATGCGATTTTTACTAGTCTAGGGAACTTTTTGGCCAAAAATCAAGTATATGTCATTCGATAGATAATTTCAAGGGCTACCAAAAATTGTTCCACGACACCCCCCTGCGACGTCTAGTATTCGAGTTATTAGCCAAAAACCGCAATTATAGCGGTTTTTCGTCCAGGGTACCCGACTCTAGTAAAATGATGCGATTTTTACTAGTCTAGGGAACTTTTTGGCCAAAAATCAAGTATATGTCATTCGATAGATAATTTCAAGGGCTACCAAAAATTGTTCCACGACACCCCCCTGCGACGTCTAGTATTCGAGTTATGGGCCAAAAACCATTCATACTTGAGCATTTTGCTCATTTTGCCTGTACGGGTACCGGGGACTAGTAAAATCAGGCCAATTTTACTAGAGTGGGGGTACTTTTTGGTCAAAAAAACAACTTTTGCTCGTTCGATAGGGAATCGATAGGGCAACAAAAAATCGTTCTACGACCCCCCCTTCCGATGTCTAGTATTCGAGTTATGGGCCAAAAACAGTTTATAGTTAATTTTTCACTCGATTTTTCACCAAGTATCGCACATTACTCCGGTTCTATGCATTGGATCGTCAATCTTTAAGATTTTATGGGTAGTTCCAACTGTTTGCTACATTTCATCCATACATCACGAACCGATTCAATGTCTGTGGTAGAAGTTATTAGAGGAATAAAAAAATTTACCCTTGGCTTTGGACCGTACAAGTTTACCCATTTTTGGCCCATATTTGCCCCATAGCTCCGCCGGTATCCAAGATATCGCCACACTTTCTTCTGGCCATGGCTAGATGGCACTTGTGGCTAGATTTCTTCCATGCACCACTAACCGCTACCATGTCTGTGGCCGGAGCTATTCACGAAAGCGCCTCGCGCACTTGGTCGGATTTTTGGTCCAACTTCACCATTTTTGGCCCATATTTGCACCATAGCTCCGCCGGTATCCAAGATATGGCCACACTTTCTTCTGGCCATGGCTAGATGGCACTTGTGGCTAGATTTCTTCCATGCACCACTAATCGCTACCATGTCTGTGGCCGGAGCTATTCACGAAAGCGTCTCGCGCACTTGGTCGGATTTTTGGTCCAACTTGCACCATTTTTGGCCCGTATTTGCACCATAGCTCCGCCGGTATCCAAGATATGGCCACACTTTCTTCTGGCCATGGGTAGATGGCACTTGTGGCTAGATTTCTTCCATGCACCACTAATCGCTAACATGTCTGTGGCCGGAGCTATTCGACGAACAACCATCGCATTTACCTAGGTACTTTTTCGGATTTTTGGTCCAACTTGCACCATTTTTGGCCCATATTTGCCCCATAGCTCCGCCGGTATCCAAGATATGGCCACACTTTCTTCTGGCCATGGGTAGATGGCACTTGTGGCTAGATTTCTTCCATGCACCACTAATCGCTACCATGTCTGTGGCCGGAGCTATTCACGAAAGCGCCTCGCGCACTTGGTCGGATTTTTGGTCCAACTTGCACCATTTTTGGCCCATATTTGCCCCATAGCTCCGCCGGTATCCAAGATATGGCCACACTTTCTTCTGGCCATGGGTAGATGGCACTTGTGGCTAGATTTCTTCCATGCACCACTAATCGCTACCATGTCTGTGGCCGGAGCTATTCACGAAAGCGCCTCGCGCACTTGGTCGGATTTTTGGTCCAACTTGCACCATTTTTGGCCCATATTTGCCCCATAGCTCCGCCGGTATCCAAGATATGGCCACACTTTCTTCTGGCCATGGGTAGATGGCACTTGTGGCTAGATTTCTTCCATGCACCACTAATCGCTACCATGTCTGTGGCCGGAGCTATTCACGAAAGCGCCTCGCGCACTTGGTCGGATTTTTGGTCCAACTTGCACCATTTTTGGCCCATATTTGCCCCATAGCTCCGCCGGTATCCAAGATATGGCCACACTTTCTTCTGGCCATGGGTAGATGGCACTTGTGGCTAGATTTCTTCCATGCACCACTAATCGCTACCATGTCTGTGGCCGGAGCTATTCGACGAACAACCATCGCATTTACCTAGGTACTTTTTCGGATTTTTGGTCCAACTTGCACCATTTTTGGCCCATATTTGCCCCATAGCTCCGCCGGTATCCAAGATATGGCCACACTTTCTTCTGGCCATGGGTAGATGGCACTTGTGGCTAGATTTCTTCCATGCACCACTAATCGCTACCATGTCTGTGGCCGGAGCTATTCACGAAAGCGCCTCGCGCACTTGGTCGGATTTTTGGTCCAACTTGCACCATTTTTGGCCCGTATTTGCACCATAGCTCCGCCGGTATCCAAGATATGGCCACACTTTCTTCTGGCCATGGGTAGATGGCACTTGTGGCTAGATTTCTTCCATGCACCACTAACCGCTACCATGTCTGTGGCCGGAGCTATTCACGAAAGCGCCTCGCGCACTTGGTCGGATTTTTGGTCCAACTTCACCATTTTTGGCCCATATTTGCACCATAGCTCCGCCGGTATCCAAGATATGGCCACACTTTCTTCTGGCCATGGCTAGATGGCACTTGTGGCTAGATTTCTTCCATGCACCACTAATCGCTACCATGTCTGTGGCCGGAGCTATTCACGAAAGCGCCTCGCGCACTTGGTCGGATTTTTGGTCCACCTGGCACCATTGTTGGCCCGTATTTGCCCCATAGCTCCGCCGGTATCCAAGATATGGCCACACTTTCTTCTGGCCATGGGTAGATGGCACTTGTGGCTAGATTTCTTCCATGCACCACTAATCGCTACCATGTCTCTGGCCGGAGCTATTCGACGAACAACCATCGCATTTACCTAGGTACTTTTTCGGATTTTTGGTCCAACTTGCACCATTTTTGGCCCATATTTGCCCCATAGCTCCGCCGGTATCCAAGATATGGCCACACTTTCTTCTGGCCATGGGTAGATGGCACTTGTGGCTAGATTTCTTCCATGCACCACTAATCGCTACCATGTCTCTGGCCGGAGCTATTCGACGAACAACCATCGCATTTACCTAGGTACTTTTTCGGATTTTTGGTCCAACTTGCACCATTTTTGGCCCATATTTGCCCCATAGCTCCGCCGGTATCCAAGATATGGCCACACTTTCTTCTGGCCATGGGTAGATGGCACTTGTGGCTAGATTTCTTCCATGCACCACTAATCGCTACCATGTCTGTGGCCGGAGCTATTCACGAAAGCGCCTCGCGCACTTGGTCGGATTTTTGGTCCACCTGGCACCATTGTTGGCCCGTATTTGCCCCATAGCTCCGCCGGTATCCAAGATATGGCCACACTTTGTTCTGGCCATGGGTAGAAGGCACTTGTGGCTAGATTTCTTCCATGCACCACTAATCGCTACCATGTCTGTGGCCGGAGCTATTCGACGAACAACCATCGCATTTACCTAGGTACTTTTTCGGATTTTTGGTCCAACTTGCACCATTTTTGGCCCATATTTGCCCCATAGCTCCGCCGGTATCCAAGATATGGCCACACTTTGTTCTGGCCATGGGTAGATGGCACTTGTGGCTAGATTTCTTCCATGCACCACTAATCGCTACCATGTCTGTGGCCGGAGCTATTCACGAAAGCGCCTCGCGCACTTGGTCGGATTTTTGGTCCAACTTGCACCATTTTTGGCCCGTATTTGCACCATAGCTCCGCCGGTATCCAAGATATGGCCACACTTTCTTCTGGCCATGGGTAGATGGCACTTGTGGCTAGATTTCTTCCATGCACCACTAACCGCTACCATGTCTGTGGCCGGAGCTATTCACGAAAGCGCCTCGCGCACTTGGTCGGATTTTTGGTCCAACTTGCACCATTTTTGGCCCGTATTTGCACCATAGCTCCGCCGGTATCCAAGATATGGCCACACTTTCTTCTGGCCATGGGTAGATGGCACTTGTGGCTAGATTTCTTCCATGCACCACTAACCGCTACCATGTCTGTGGCCGGAGCTATTCACGAAAGCGCCTCGCGCACTTGGTCGGATTTTTGGTCCAACTTCACCATTTTTGGCCCATATTTGCACCATAGCTCCGCCGGTATCCAAGATATGGCCACACTTTCTTCTGGCCATGGCTAGATGGCACTTGTGGCTAGATTTCTTCCATGCACCACTAATCGCTACCATGTCTGTGGCCGGAGCTATTCGACGAACAACCATCACATTTACCTAGGTACTTTTTCGGATTTTTGGTCCAACTTGCACCATTTTTGGCCCATATTTGCCCCATAGCTCCGCCGGTATCCAAGATATGGCCACACTTTCTTCTGGCCATGGGTAGATGGCACTTGTGGCTAGATTTCTTCCATGCACCACTAATCGCTACCATGTCTGTGGCCGGAGCTATTCGACGAACAACCATCACATTTACCTAGGTACTTTTTCGGATTTTTGGTCCAACTTGCACCATTTTTGGCCCATATTTGCCCCATAGCTCCGCCGGTATCCAAGATATGGCCACACTTTCTTCTGGCCATGGGTAGATGGCACTTGTGGCTAGATTTCTTCCATGCACCACTAATCGCTACCATGTCTGTGGCCGGAGCTATTCGACGAACAACCATCGCATTTACCTAGGTACTTTTTCGGATTTTTGGTCCAACTTGCACCATTTTTGGCCCATATTTGCCCCATAGCTCCGCCGGTATCCAAGATATGGCCACACTTTCTTCTGGCCATGGGTAGATGGCACTTGTGGCTAGATTTCTTCCATGCACCACTAATCGCTACCATGTCTGTGGCCGGAGCTATTCGACGAACAACCATCGCATTCACCTTCTCGTTGCACTTCTTCGGGAATTTGGTGCAACCAAGTTTTCACTATAACTTGGTCATTTTCCGTCCATCGGACATGCGGTTTTGGGTGTCGATACTTGACACCGCACGCTACAATATGTTCCTCCACGACCATGTGGTCCGATGCTTCCAACAGGAGCTATTCGAGGAGTACCGATTTTTCACCATTAAAAATGCTCGTTTTTGCACCAACTTTTGCCTATAACTCAGGCTGTATCGATCGGATCTTCAATCTTGAAAAAGTTTTGGATAGGTGGCATCAAATGCTACATTTTGTTCTTCCACGTCAACTTTGTCCGATGTCTAGCAAAAAAGTTATTCGCGAACCAAGTCCAGAACCCATGCAATGGCTGCCCACATTGCATACATCACGGCGGTTAACTCTCGTTACTCTATACCGAGGACTTGGTACTTTTTCAGGCATTCGTTGCTACTTCTCGGTTCATGATATTCGTTTACGGTCTTCACTAGGGCATTTGGTGCTCCTTATCGGTTCATGATATTCGTTTACGGTCTTCACTAGGGCATTTGGTGCTCCTTATCGGTTCATGATATTCGTTTACGGTCTTCACTAGGGCATTTGGTGCTCCTTATCGGTTCATGATATTCGTTTACGGTCTTCACTAGGGCATTTGGTAATGGGCTTCCCATCTTTCTACTGATCGATCCATACTCACTTGCGTGCACCTAGCCTAGGAAGGTTTCCTTGGGCTTCCCATCTTTCTACTGATCGATCCATACTCACTTGCGTGCACCTAGCCTAGGAAGGTTTCCTTGGGCTTCCCATCTTTCTACTGATCGATCCATACTCACTTGCGTGCACCTAGCCTAGGAAGGTTTCCTATGGCTTCCCATCTTTCTACTGATCGATCCATACTCACTTGCGTGCACCTAGCCTAGGAAGGTTTCCTATGGCTTCCCATCTTTCTACTGATCGATCCATACTCACTTGCGTGCACCTAGCCTAGGAAGGTTTCCTTGGGCTTCCCATCTTTCTACTGATCGATCCATACTCACTTGCGTGCACCTAGCCTAGGAAGGTTTCCTTGGGCTTCCCATCTTTCTACTGATCGATCCATACTCACTTGCGTGCACCTAGCCTAGGAAGGTTTCCTATGGCTTCCCATCTTTCTACTGATCGATCCATACTCACTTGCGTGCACCTAGCCTAGGAAGGTTTCCTATGGCTTCCCATCTTTCTACTGATCGATCCATACTCACTTGCGTGCACCTAGCCTAGGAAGGTTTCCTATGGCTTCCCATCTTTCTACTGATCGATCCATACTCACTTGCGTGCACCTAGCCTAGGAAGGTTTCCTATGGCTTCCCATCTTTCTACTGATCGATCCATACTCACTTGCGTGCACCTAGCCTAGGAAGGTTTCCTATGGCTTCCCATCTTTCTACTGATCGATCCATACTCACTTGCGTGCACCTAGCCTAGGAAGGTTTCCTATGGCTTCCCATCTTTCTACTGATCGATCCATACTCACTTGCGTGCACCTAGCCTAGGAAGGTTTCCTATGGCTTCCCATCTTTCTACTGATCGATCCATACTCACTTGCGTGCACCTAGCCTAGGAAGGTTTCCTATGGCTTCCCATCTTTCTACTGATCGATCCATACTCACTTGCGTGCACCTAGCCTAGGAAGGTTTCCTATGGCTTCCCATCTTTCTACTGATCGATCCATACTCACTTGCGTGCACCTAGCCTAGGAAGGTTTCCTATGGCTTCCCATCTTTCTACTGATCGATCCATACTCACTTGCGTGCACCTAGCCTAGGAAGGTTTCCTATGGCTTCCCATCTTTCTACTGATCGATCCATACTCACTTGCGTGCACCTAGCCTAGGAAGGTTTCCTTGGGCTTCCCATCTTTCTACTGATCGATCCATACTCACTTGCGTGCACCTAGCCTAGGAAGGTTTCCTATGGCTTCCCATCTTTCTACTGATCGATCCATACTCACTTGCGTGCACCTAGCCTAGGAAGGTTTCCTATGGCTTCCCATCTTTCTACTGATCGATCCATACTCACTTGCGTGCACCTAGCCTAGGAAGGTTTCCTATGGCTTCCCATCTTTCTACTGATCGATCCATACTCACTTGCGTGCACCTAGCCTAGGAAGGTTTCCTATGGCTTCCCATCTTTCTACTGATCGATCCATACTCACTTGCGTGCACCTAGCCTAGGAAGGTTTCCTATGGCTTCCCATCTTTCTACTGATCGATCCATACTCACTTGCGTGCACCTAGCCTAGGAAGGTTTCCCTTTGGTACCGACTTCCATCTACGCACTCGATATAACCTAGGTACTTGGTACCGATGATGGTTAACACTCAAGCATTTCTTGCATCCTGCGTGCAAGGTACCAATTTTCACTTCTCAGGTGCGTTTATGAGCCCGCATTAATCCAATATCGCTCTGATGGCCTTTCTTATTATTTCATCCGATAGCCCTTGCCAAAAGCTACCAAAAGTTCCTCCACGGCCATGTGCTCCGACGCTTAGTTTAGGAAATATTCGAACAAATTCAAAATAGGAAGCATTTTCTTATTGGAAAATCACCTTAAATCGATGGCCATTTTTTGGGCAAAAACTTTAACGTCTTCCCGACTTTGCGGGAATTGCGAATTTTAGGCACCCAGAGAAAATCTTTTACTTTAAGGGGGCGGCCGCGAAGTTGCCCAAAGTCTCGGACACAAAAATTCTCAAGTTCCCCACTCTAGTAAATCGCCCTATGAGTATCTCCTGGCCCGCGAGCTCTGCGAGCGGGCCAGCTTCGGCGATTTTTGCCTTTTCGCCTAGGCGGTTCTTCTACGAAATTGGTCCACAGCTTTTGCTCAGAAAGCTAGCATTTGTTGCAACAGTTAGGTACTTGGTACCACATTTTGGTATCCATTTGGGCATTTGTGGCAACTACTCGGTACTTTGGCCCACATTTCGCTCTACTCGGGCTTCTATGGTGGTACTTGTCGGTACTTCTGGCCAACTTAGGCCAATTGGGTGCAACTTGTGGGTACTCTGTGGGTACTTTAGGGCGTATTGTGTCTTTCGGGTGAACCTTCGCTATACTTCATGGGTACTGATGGCCAACTTAGGAACATTCAGTGCAACCTTTGGGCCTAAGGAAATTTGTCCAACTCTTTGGACTTAGAAAATTTTCTGGACTTAGAAAATTTTCTGGACTTGTAAAAATTTTCAAATGTTCAATTTGGCCCACATTTCGCTCTACTCGGGCCTCTATGGTGCTACTTGGCGGTACTTTTGGCCAACTTAGGCCAATTGGGTGCTCTTTGTGGGTACTCTATCGGTACTTTTGGCCAACTTAGGCCAATGGGGTGCTATATGTGGGTGCTCTATCGGTACTTTTGGCCATGTTAGGCCCATTCGGTGCTATTTGTGGGTACTCTATCGGTACTTTTGGCCATGTTAGGCCCATTCGGTGCTATTTGTGGGTACTCTATCAGTACTTTTGGCCAACTTAGGCCAACTCAGTGCTACTTGTGGGTACTCTATCGGTACTTTTGGCCAACTTAGGCCAACGCGGTGCTATTTGTGGGTACTCTATCGGTACTTTTGGCCAACTTAGGCCCATTCGGTGCTATTTGTGGGTACTCTATCGGTACTTTTGGCCAACATAGGCCAATTGGGTGCTACTTGTGGGTGCTCTATCGGTACTTTTGGCCAACTTAGGCCAACTGGGTGCTATTTGTGGGTACTCTATCGGTACTTTTGGCCATGTTAGGCCCACTCGGTGCTATTTGTGGGTACTCTATCGGTACTTTTGGCCATGTTAGGCCCACTCGGTGCTATTTGTGGGTACTCTATCGGTACTTTTGGCCAACTTAGGCCAACTCAGTGCTTCTTGTGGGTACTCTATCGGTACTTTTGGCCATGTTAGGCCCACTCGGTGCTATTTGTGGGTACTCTATCGGTACTTTTGGCCAACTTAGGCCAACGCGGTGCTATTTGTGGGTACTCTATCGGTACTTTTGGCCAACTTAGGCCCATTCGGTGCTATTTGTGGGTACTCTATCGGTACTTTTGGCCAACATAGGCCAATTGGGTGCTACTTGTGGGTGCTCTATCGGTACTTTTGGCCAACTTAGGCCAACTGGGTGCTATTTGTGGGTACTCTATCGGTACTTTTGGCCAACATAGGCCAATTGGGTGCTACTTTTGGGTGCTCTATCGGTACTTTTGGCCAACTTAGGCCAACTGGGTGCTATTTGTGGGTACTCTATCGGTACTTTTGGCCAACTTAGGCCAACTCAGTGCTTCTTGTGGGTACTCTATCGGTACTTTTGGCCAACTTAGGCCCATTCGGTGCTATTTGTGGGTACTCTATCGGTACTTTTGGCCAACTTAGGCCAACTCAGTGCTACTTGTGGGTACTCTATCGGTACTTTTGGCCAACTTAGGCCAATTGGGTGCTCTTTGTGGGTGCTCTATCGGTACTTTGGGACATATTATGTCCTTCGGGTGAACCTTCTCGATACCTCATGGGTACTTGTGGCCAACTTAGGAAAATTCAGTGCAACCTATGGGCCTTTGGAAATTGTTCCAACACTTTGGACTTAGAAAATTTTCTGGACTTAGAAAATTTTTTGGACTTAGAAAAATTTTCAACTTCTGTATCTTCTTCATCATGTTCCATTTTGTGGGACTTAGAAAATTTTCTGGACTTAGAAAATTTTTTGGACTTAGGAAATTTTTCAACACTTGTAAAATTTTTGTTCCTTCTTTGAAGAAGAATACTTTCCACTATTAGCTTCTTTCTCTTTTTCTTCTTAGTTGTCTTCTTATTTTCGGTCCGAGAGCGCCGACACTTGTAAAATTATCTAAGTCCGAAGACTTTTGGAATGAACCAAAAGTCAACGAACACAATACATCAACCCTATCAACATCAAGTGGCAACCCGAAGGAAGCGCAGCGGCCAGCCCATGTACAACGCGAAGTTGTAGCATGCAACCAACCAACCGCTAACCTCCAACGGCACTCAATGTATTCGTTACACATGGGCGCACCTGCACCACACTGTCGTGACCATCCAACGAGCCGTCGGTTCGGTCGTGTGTTACAAGCACCCCATCACATAGGCATAGAGTCACCACACAGTGTTCTTCAACACTCTCGTCACATGGTGCAAGTCACGGTACGCACCACCAATGTGCACTGGTTGGCCAATTCCAGCACACACGGGGCGCGCACGCGCAAGCACTAACCACCAAGCATGGGTCGCCTGAGAGGATCGATGCGAACGCATCTCTACAACTTGAAGCTCCCAGCCTGTAGTCCCGTCGTTTGCGGGCGGTCGTAGGTGTCGAAACTAGTGATATCCACAGTCGGCAAGCTCGTCCACCGGTGTTCCCAACATGTATGGTACTAACACGTGCAGCGCGAACCCGCCCTTTGCGGCCTAGTAGTAAGCGGGGATGAGACGCCAGTGTGCCAATGGACAGCACGGACGGTTCTCGGAGGGTTGTTAGGCCCGCTAGCTTACGACCACCTAATGGGTATAAGAAGCGCTATCAGCTCGGATTGGATACGACCTTAGAGGCGTTCAGGCATAATCCAGCGGACGTAGCGTCATACCATAGTCCGTTCGAACTAGTATTGAGCCAGTGGTCCGTACCTGTGGTTCCTCTCGTACTGCACAGGAATTCCGTTAAGATAGCGACAAACAATGCACACCAGTAGGGTAAAACTAACCTGTCTCACGACGGTCTAAACCCAGCTCACGTTCCCTTGAAAGGGTGAACAATCCTACGCTTGGTAAATTTTGCTTTACAATGATAGGAAGAGCCGACATCGAAGGATCAAAAAGCCACGTCGCTATGAACGCTTGGCGGCCACAAGCCAGTTATCCCTGTAGTCTGAGCGAAACCTCCGAAGTGAACGGACGTGTTTTTCGAGCGCTCCCGTGCGAATTTGCGAAAAAGTGCGTTTAAAGCGAATTAGTTCGAGATTTACCCACAGGTGGCGCTGGTGTTGTTAGGAGTGATATTCCCCAGCCCCCCCAACTCGAACCATAGTGCTACGAGCGTTTTTACGGAAAACGTGAAATATTTCACGAAATATTTCATGAAATATTTCAACCTTGAAATATTTCAAAAGAGGACAAAATTTCCTTTCCGGGGAGCCGTCGGACGCCCGGATCGGACAAGTGGTTCTGGAGATATAGGGGATTGAAAAAGTTTGATAAGTAGTTCGATAACTGTTATCGAACTCCAACACCGAGTTATCAAACTTCCGGACAAATCCTTTAAAGTGGGATATCTCGGTAACCCCTCGGGCTAGAGGGACGTCCGGGGTATCGGTGGATAGGTCTCGGAGTGGAGCACCGGATCGTCACCCCCCCGCCCCTCCCATATCCACCCCCTCCCCCTCAGGAGGGAAAAACCAGTGTTTTCTAGTGTCCGGTTGGTATTGCCCTCTAAAAGTGCGCGAATCGGTTAAAAAATATTGCAGAACATTAAGTGAGATTATCCCGATTCGATGAAGTGGTCTGCCGTTTCTGTGCGTTAAAAAACAACGGAGATATTAGCGCCCAAAGTTGGAGGTTTTTCGCGTTTCCGGTTTCGGTTCCGGCCATACAATTTGTATGGGATTTTCTGAAAACCAGTTTTTTGTGAATAACTTCGTCAATTCTCAACGGATTTTCAAAAATAAAACATCAAAAGACGCGTATTGAAAAGACGCATCCAACGGTGTTAAGTTTGTGCGTGTGTGTGTATGCCACCGGAAGTGGTGACCAGAAAACAGGTGTTTTTCAGTGTCCGGTTGGTATTGCCCTTCAAAAGTGCGCGAATCGATTTAAAAATACTGTAGAACGTTAAATGAGAACGTCCCGATTCGTTGAAGTGGTCTGCCGTTCCTGTGCGTTAAAAAACAACGGAGATATTAGCGCCCAAAGTTGGAGGTTTTTCGCGTTTCCGGTTTCATTCCCGGCCATACAATTTGTATGGGATTTTCCGGGGACCAGTTTTTTCGTGAATAACTTCGTCAATTCTTAACGGATTTTCAAAAGTAAAACATCAAAAGACGCGTATTGAAAAGACGCATCCAACGGTGTTAAGTTTGTGCGTGTGTGTGTATGCCACCGGAAGTGGTGACCAAAAAACAGGTGTTTTTCAGTGTCCGGTTGGTATTGCCCTCTAAAAGTGCGCAAATCGATTTAAAAATACTGTAGAACGTTAAATGAGAACGTCCCGATTCGTTGAAGTGGTCTGCCGTTTCTGTGCGTTAAAAAACAACGGAGATATTAACGCCCAAAGTTTGAGGTTTTTCGCGTTTCCGGTTTCATTTCCGGCCATACAATTTGTATGGGAGGCGATTTCGTCTGGGCATTTGTATGGTGGTAGCACATGCGAAATAAGAAAATAGTGGTACTCACGGTCTTGGATGGTGAGATCCCTTACTGTAGTGAGTGCCGAGTCGTAGCACATGCGAACATTAGAAAATAGTGGTACTCACGGCCGTGGATGGTGAGCGACGAAATCGCGTGACGTCACAAGGTGCCGTGACGTCACAGGAGTAGTGTGTGAATATCAAACCGGAATCTCAAAATAGCGGCCAAACCAAGAGTGCCAGGACTTTGGTTCCACGTGGCCGACCCCCGATTCTGGCCCTGGGCCCTGTGGCCAAATTTGGCATTCCTACATGCCAAGGGGGGGGAGTTTTTCGCGGGTCAGTTTTTGGTGAATAACTCGGTGAGTTCTTGACGGATTTTCAAAAGTGACGCATCAAAAGACGCGTCTCGCAGAGGCGCATCCAACAAAAATTTGAGCGAGTGTGTACGGTCGGAATAGCGGAAGTTGTATGCGGAAAACCGGAAGTGCGTTTAGGTTTTCTCATTTTTGAAGGACTACGTACAAGTAGAGTCGCGGAGTTAAGTGTCCAGAAGGCTAAGTGGGAACGACCCGCTTCGATTGAGTGGTCTGCCGTTCCGGAGAGACGATTAGTTCCGGAGTTATCTGCCTGCAAAATTCGGATTTCCATTTGAGGAAATCGCGTGACGTCACAAGGTGCCGTGACGTCACAGGAGTAGTGTGTGAATATCAAACCGGAATCTCAAAATAGCGGCCAAACCAAGAGTGCCAGGACTTTGGTTCCACGTGGCCGACCCCCGATTCTGGCCCTGGGCCCTGTGGCCAAATTTGGCATTCCTACATGCCAAGGGGGGGGAGTTTTTCGCGGGTCAGTTTTTGGTGAATAACTCGGTGAGTTCTTGACGGATTTTCAAAAGTGACGCATCAAAAGACGCGTCTCGCAGAGGCGCATCCAACAAAAATTTGAGCGAGTGTGTACGGTCGGAATAGCGGAAGTTGTATGCGGAAAACCGGAAGTGCGTTTAGGTTTTCTCATTTTTGAAGGACTACGTACAAGTAGAGTCGCGGAGTTAAGTGTCCAGAAGGCTAAGTGGGAACGACCCGCTTCGATTGAGTGGTCTGCCGTTCCGGAGAGACGATTAGTTCCGGAGTTATCTGCCTGCAAAATTCGGATTTCCATTTGAGGAAATCGCGTGACGTCATAAGGTGCCGTGACGTCACAGGAGTAGTGTGTGAATATCAAACCGGAATCTCAAAATAGCGGCCAAACCAAGAGTGCCAGGACTTTGGTTCCACGTGGCCGACCCCCGATTCTGGCCCTGGGCCCTGTGGCCAAATTTGGCATTCCTACATGCCAAGGGGGGGGAGTTTTTCGCGGGTCAGTTTTTGGTGAATAACTCGGTGAGTTCTTGACGGATTTTCAAAAGTGACGCATCAAAAGACGCGTCTCGCAGAGGCGCATCCAACAAAAATTTGAGCGAGTGTGTACGGTCGGAATAGCGGAAGTTGTATGCGGAAAACCGGAAGTGCGTTTAGGTTTTCTCATTTTTGAAGGACTACGTACAAGTAGAGTCGCGGAGTTAAGTGTCCAGAAGGCTAAGTGGGAACGACCCGCTTCGATTGAGTGGTCTGCCGTTCCGGAGAGACGATTAGTTCCGGAGTTATCTGCCTGCAAAATCCGGATTTCCATTTCCGGTTCGGTCAACAAACAAGGTTAGTACGAGTTGGACCCACAGGTGGCGCTAGTGTCGCCAGGAGAAATATTCCATAGCCCACCCCACTTGGACCATCTAGCTACAGGCGTTTTTCTGGAAATCGTGAAATATTTCACGAAATATTTCATGAAATATTTCAACCTTGAAATATTTCAAAAGAGGACAAAATTTCCTTTCTGGGGAGCTGCCGGACGCCCGGATCGGACAAGCGGTTCCGGAGATATAGGGGTCTAAAAAGTTTGATAAGTAGTTTGATAAGTGTTATCGAACTCCAACACCGACTTATCAAACTTTCGGCAAATTCTTCAAAGTGGGATATCTCGGTAACCCCTCGGGCTAGAGGGACGTCCGAGGTATCGTTGGATAGGTCTCGGAGAGGAGCATCTTTTCGTCACCCCCCCGCCCCTCCCATATCCACCCCCTCCCCCTCAGGAAGGAAAAACCTCCCCACGCCAAGTAGGACATCGGTGCGGGGTATCATTCGAAAGGTCTGGAGGAGGGGCGTTGAGTCTCCACCACTCCGCCCACCTCCCACCCACCCCCCACGCAGAGCAGCAAAGAAATGGTGATCACCCGAACGTCGATGCGTGCTGCGTCGGTGGATTCGCGCGCGAAGACAGGAGCGGCCTCGGGTGTTGAACCGAGGGTGGTTGTCCAGCGACTACCAATGTCTTCCTCATCAACGGCTTCGCCTGCTGCTGTAGAGCTGAAACTCCTGCAGGAGGCTCTGCAGAGTATGGAGCGGAAATATGAGGAGATGCGGAAGCAGAACGAGAAGCTGCATGAGGAGCTAATTCGAATGTGTCAGATGTTCGAAGAGGCTAAGAAGGAGGCGCGCCTAGAGGCCATTCGGCGCGAAGAAAAGGCGGATGCGGAGATAGCGATGCTCCGTGTGGCTCACCAGCGTGATCGTGATGCGCTCAATGAGCTCATCGCGCAGGTGATTGGACATCAGCGTCCAGGAGAGGCAATCCGGCAATCCGCAAGCCCGCCAACCCCCATGCCGCGACGTCCATTGCAGATGCATGGACAACGGCAGCTGGAGGAGCAACAGTGGCAGCAGCAGCAGCAGCAGCAGCAGCAGCAGCAACATCGTGAGCAGCGGCAGCAGCAGCAGCAGCAGCAGCAACAGCGTCAGCAGAGTGCAGCGACGGCTATGGTGGTGCCGTCTTCGGACCAGGAAGGCGACTCCTGGACTGAGGTGGTGCGCCGTAAGCCGGCACGCCAACCGGCGAGAACGCAGCAGCAGCAGCAGCAGCAGTGGCCGCAGCTGCCACAACAACGGGCGAAGGTCCAGCGACAGGCGGTTGCAGGACCATCGTCACAGCAGCCCCAACAACAGCAGGGGCAACAGGCCTGGCGTAGCCAGCCTGCAACACGGCGAGGCGGAGGGCGTCAACGGCAGCGCAAAATCAAGCCGGACGCAATTGAGATTGCTCCAGCCGAGGGACAAACCTGGACCGAGGTTTACCAGGTTGTGCGTGGGGCTCCAGAGATGGTGAAATACGCAGAGGCCCTCGGAGTCGGACGACGCACCACACGCTCCCGACTCGTTATGGAGCTGAAGGAGAGCGCGAACGCTGCAGAGGTGCTGCAGTGCATCCAAGACGTGTGCGCGAAGGCGGAACTGCCGGCATCAGCACGATTGGTGACTCCCACGGTCGACATCCGGATGGACGCGGTCGACCCTTTAGCGGAGGAGACACACGTGGCGAAGGCACTCTCCGAGCTATGCCAGCACACCGTGGAGGAGACTTCGGTTCGGCTGCGACCAGCGTGGGACGGCACGAAGGTGGCGATAGCGCGGGTGACAACGAAGGCGGCAGAGGAGCTGGACGGGAAGTTTGTCAAAATCAAGTACACGTCCTGCCTGATCCGGAAGGTGGCTCCAATGCAGACGCGGCAGCAACGTTGTTACAAGTGTCTGGAGATGGGACACGTCCGGGCAGCGTGCACGAGCGAAGTCGACCGCTCGGCCAGCTGCATTCGTTGCGGGAAGCCGGATCATCAGGCGAAGAGCTGCACGGCGGAGGTGTGCTGTGCCGTGTGCAGCGGTCCGCATCCGGTCGGGCATCTGACGTGCCGACGCTAAAGGTGCTGCAGATCAACCTTGGGCGGAGCAGGACAGCTCAGGACCTGCTGATGCAGACGGCTCGCGAGATGGATGTTCAGGTGGTGCTTGCCTGTGAGCTGTATCGGCCGCCTCGAGATGATCCGCGATGGGCTGTTGATGAGGAGTTGAGCGTGGCGATCGTCGCAACGGGGGCTTACCCCATCCAGCGTCTGTGGGGAAGCGTCGTCCCGGGACTGGTGGTTGCCACGATAGCGGGAGTTACGTTCGCCAGCTGCTACGTGTCGCCCAGCAGCGGTCTTGATGACTTCGAGGAGTTTCTTGGTGCGGTGGAGGTGTCGCTGGTGGGACATACAACATCAGTCCTGGCTGGGGACTTCAACGCCTGGAACGAGGAGTGGGGGAGTGCGCGCACTACCCGGAAGGGGCAGGAGCTCCTAAGCGTGGTGGAGCAGCTGGCGCTGCAGACGCTGAACCGTGGCAACGTGCCCACCTTCAAGGGCAACGGGGTTGCACGGGAAAGCGTCATCGACGTCTCCTTCGCCAGCCAATCCATTGTGCGGCCGGACTCATGGCGCGTGCTTAACCGCTTCTCCGGCAGCGATCACGAGTACATCGAGTTCCAGGTGGAGGTTCCGGGTCAACGGAACAAGCGACGTGGCCAGCAGCACCGAAGCCAAGCAGCAGCCAGTGACGGGACAGCCAGGCATGCCGGAACTCGGTGGAAGACGACGCAGTTCGTCCGGAAGAGCTTTGACATCGCCCTCACAGTCGGCCGCTTCGGACAGGTCGACACTCCGGAGGGGCTGGTTGGCGGACTCACTCGGGCGTGCGATGAGACCATGGAGAGAGTGCACGGGGCTACCTTCCATCGCAAGCCCCAGGTGTACTGGTGGTCTCCGGACATCGAGCGCTTGAGGGAAGAGTGCGAAGCAGCGGAGGCAGCCCATCGCCGGGCTCAACCGTCGGAGCGTGCTGCGACGTCTGCCGGACTGCAGGACTGTCGTCGTTTGCTGCAGGCCAGTATCCAGAACAGCAAGGAGAGCAGCCTTCAAGAGCTGATTGACGGCGTCGAGGCTGAGGTGTTCGGTCTTGGGTACAAGGTTGTGCGAGCGAAGCTTCGCGGCCGGGCGCCACCGGAAACGGACCGCGCTGTTCTTGGTCCGATCGTCGACGCCTTGTTCCCGGAGCATCCAGCGTTCGAGTGGCCGGACATCGAAGCGAGCACCGCCTCACACGTCGCTCTGAGGCCGGTCACGAGCTCGGAGGTCCTGCTACTGGCTGAGCGGATGGCGTCGTCCAAGGCGCCAGGGTTGGACGGCATCCCGAACACTGCGGTAAAAGCAGCGATGCGGAAGCACCCGGAGGTCTTCGTGGACGTGTACAACCAGCTGCTCGAGCGAGGCGAGTTTCCTGCGTCGTGGAAGGAGGCTCGACTTGTGCTGATCGCGAAGCCGGGCAAGCAGCCGGGCGACCCGTCATCAAATCGTCCGCTGCTCATGCTGGGAGCAGTCGCCAAGGGGTTCGAGCGGGTGATCCTGGATCGACTGAACGACCACTTGGAGAACAGCGATGCTCCGCGACTGTCGCCAAGGCAGTACGGGTTCCGGCGCGGCCGTTCCACGATACAGGCCATCGAACGTGTGATCGAGAGGGGGCAGCACGCGAGGACGTTCCATCGCACCAACCAGCGGGATCCTCGATGTCTGGTGGTGGCAGCACTGGATGTCAGGAATGCCTTCAACTCCGCCAGTTGGGAGGCGATCGCGGCTGCCCTGCAGAAGCTGCAAGTTCCGGTAGCCCTCCAGAGAATGTTGCGCAGCTACTTCTCTGAGAGGAGGCTGGTGTATGAAACCAGCGAGGGACCAGTGCGGCGAACGGTCACGGCGGGCGTTCCACAGGGCTCAATCCTGGGCCCGACTCTGTGGAACGCCATGTACGACGGCGTGCTTCGGCTGGCGCTACCCGAGGGCGCTGAGGTGATCGGTTTTGCTGACGACGTCG
>NW_026045193.1:57500-70000 GCF_943734845.2 Anopheles funestus
CTTCCTTTCTGGAGGTCCCGAGGATTACCAATTGGGCTGTCATACTGAGCTCATATATTGGAGATCGATAATGCACACTTCTTACACGACTGACCAGTCGACAGCGCTGCCTTCCTATTATGCGTGTGTAAACCGATGTTGGGCTGCTCAACATCTTTCACGGTTACATCACTTGCACCCGAACCCATGGTGCCGATTTGGTAATATGTTGTACATGGTCTCAAGATGTACGCTTCGACCCCTTATTCAGGGGCTCAAGCTATTACCAGCAAGATCAATCCTCATCCAGACTTGAACTCGAAACACCCGGAGGCGAACGGTTTAACTAATAAGTGCACCAGTCTTGAATCCATGCGTCGGTGGAAACAATGCCGGCGTGTTGCATGTATTAGCTCTGAACTTAGCGAGTGATTGCCTTGCAGCTGTCATACTGAGCGTAGAGCGTGATTATCGCTCACTTGAACCATGTTGAATGGCTCTTTGGTGTAGGGTAAGGCACCAATTTGTTGGGGCGTAACGGTCACCACCAACTTAAGACTTGCTTATAGGCATTTCAACGTTTTCAACTCTTAAATCGACCGTGTTTCATTATCATCTCTTCTTCTTATTAAATGCATCGAGTTCGTTCCATTGGGTAGTTCGCGTGGCGAACGGTTTGATGCAGCCCCCCGGGGGGGACCACGGCACTTTACACCGGGCATGGTGTATGCGCAACCTACAGATCACCAATATATTTGTGATCGATAATGCACACTTCTTACACGACTGACCAGTCGACAGCGCTGCCTTCCTATTATGCGTGTGTAAACCGATGTTGGGCTGCTCAACATCTTTCACGGTTACATCACTTGCACCCGAACCCATGGTGCCGATTTGGTAATATGTTGTACATGGTCTCAAGATGTACGCTTCGACCCCTTATTCAGGGGCTCAAGCTATTACCAGCAAGAACAATCCTCATCCAGACTTGAACTCGAGTCACCCGGAGGCGAACGGTTTAACTAATAAGTGCACCAGTCTTGAATCCATGCGTCGGTGGAAACAATGCCGGCATGTTGCATGTATTAGCTCTGAACATAGCGAGTGATTGCCTTGCAGCTGTCGAACTGAGCGTAGAATGTGATTATCGCTCACTTGAAAGGGTCAAGCCCTTTCGAGTCGTCCGGTTTTTACGCCAGACGACTCGGTTCACCATCTTTCGGGAAGGGACCGTCTCGGTCGCAAGCTGCTCCGGTCCCCAAACAACCTGCGACAAATGATAGGAAATGCCGACATCAATACGTGTTCAGTTTGGTTTATCGCTCATAGGTCTTTTTGACCATCGATCCCTGATTATAACTCTCAATTAAACAGTCAGGAGAGTAAGGCATGCCCATCGATATCTCATCGACAGGCGATACCGCAAGAACGGCCAACGACACATCAGGTGATCGATTATTGCTACGACTTTTGCTTAATCGTTTCCACTCCTTGGAGAAAGAAACCCCCGGGGACCGTCTCGGTCGCAAGCTGCTCCGGTCCCTAAACAACCTGCGACAAATGATAGGAAATGCCGACATCAATACGTGTTCAGTTTGGTTTATCGCTCATTGGTCTGTTTGACCATCGATCCCTGATTAAACTCTCAGTAATCCAGTCGGGAGAGTAAGGCATGCCCATCGATATCTCATCGACAGGCGATACCGCTTGAACGGCCAACGACACATCAGAGGATCGTATCTTGCTACAACTTTTGCTTAATCGTTTCTTCTCCTTGGAGAAAGAAACCCCCGGGGACCGTCTCGGCCGCAAGCTGCTCCGGTCCCTAAACAACCTGCGGCATCAAATGATAGGAAAAGCCGACATCAATACGTGTTCAGTTTGGTTTATCGCTCATTGGTCTGTTTGACCATCGATCCCTGATTAATACTCTCAATTAGAAGGTCGGTAGAGTAAGGCATGCCCATCGATATCTCATCGACAGGCGATACCGCATGAACGGCCAACGACACATCAGAGGATCGTATCTTGCTACAACTCTTGCTTAATAGTTTCCACTCCTTGGAGAAAGAAACCCCCGGGGACCGTCTCGGCCGCAAGTTGCTCCGGTCCCTAAACAACCTGCGGCATCAAATGATAGGAAAAGCCGACATCAATACGTGTTCAGTTTGGTTTATCGCTCATAGGTCTGTTTGACCATCGATCCTAGAATTCAACTTTCGAGTAAGGCATGCCCGTCGATATCTCATCGATAGGCGATACCGGTAGAACGGCCAACGACACACATCTAGGATCGCATTTACTCTTCCTTGGATGGATAACCAATACCCTAGGACCGTTTCATCGCGAGCTGCTCCGGTCCTCAAACAACTCGCGAACCACCGATAGGATGATATTAGGAATGGCCGACTTTCATCCTTTAACTCTCAGTTCTGCTTACCAAAACATAGGTACTTGGACCTTAAAGACCACTATATGTTCCCCGATCGGGGGCAATCGGAACGTCTATCCATCATCAACATCGTTTCACTCATTCCGAACCACCAAATTGGACAGACAGTACCATATTCACCAACCGATTGCTTCAACTTCGCAAACTGTATGGTAAGTTCTACTAATTTCACATCTTACCATCGACTAATAGTGCATAAATCCACTTGGAAATCACTTTTCCTTGGTCCTCGGACCTTCTACGACAACGTCCAACAAATATCCGAAGTCGTTTCCCAACTTAGACCAAGCATTTCGTATCTTTACTTCTAATCGATTTTTTCTCGCATAATTGACGATCAAAATCTAAAAACCACATTTTGAGCCAGAAGCAGTCGTCCGATCGTCCTGGGGGTAGTCTCAATCGATTTAGAAGGGTCCAATTCATAAAGATACATACTCAGTCAAAATCATGCTTCTGGCTCACCTACCCCCTATATAGTAAACGAAAGCGTACAGGCGTGGAAAACGTGCCATTTTTCTCCATCACGGACTTTTTTTTTCTCGTTGCACCGACTCTAGTAAAAAAGTGAAATTTTTTACTAGTTACCAACTTTTGCAAATTATCATCGGATATCACTTTTTATGGTCTATAGTAAGTTCTTATCACGTTTTAGTAGTTTTTGAAAAAAAAATTTTTTTGAACTTTTCAAAATTTTTCAAAACAAAGTTTTTGTAGGCGGTTTTGTGTATGGAGGGTTACTAGTCTCGGGGTCACTGTTTGACCGAAAAACCACTATATATCATTCGAAAGGTAATTTCAAGGGCTACAAAAAATTGTTCTACGGCACCCCCCTCCGACGTCTAGTATTCGAGTTATTGGCCAAAAACCATCACTTGAGCGATTTTTCGTTCAGGGTACCCGACTCTAGTAAAAAAGTGAAATTTTTCTCGATTGACCAAGTGTTGCAAATGACCATCGGATTTCACTTTTTATGGTCTATAGTGAGTTCTGATCACGATTTGGTACTTTTTGAAAAAATTTTTTTGACGCACTTTTCAAAATTTTGCAAAACCAAAACTTTTTAGGCGGTTTTGTGTATGGAGGGTTACTAGTCTCGGGGTCACTGTTTGACCAAAAAACCACTATATATCATTCGAAAGGTAATTTCAAGGGCTACAAAAAATTGTTCTACGGCACCCCCCTCCGACGTCTAGTATTCGAGTTATTGACCAAAAACCGCAACTATAGCGGTTTTTCGTACAGGGTACCCGACTCTAGTAAAATGATGCGATTTTTACTAGTCTAGGAACTTTTTGGTCAAAAAATCAAGTATATGTCATTCGATAGATAATTTCAAGGGCTACCAAAAATTGTTCCACGACACCCCCCTGCGACGTCTAGTATTCGAGTTATTAGCCAAAAACCGCAACTTAAGCGGTTTTTCGTCCAGGGTACCCGACTCTAGTAAAATGATGCGATTTTTACTAGTCTAGGGAACTTTTTGGCCAAAAATCAAGTATATGTCATTCGATAGATAATTTCAAGGGCTACCAAAAATTGTTCCACGACACCCCCCTGCGACGTCTAGTATTCGAGTTATTAGCCAAAAACCGCAACTATAGCGGTTTTTCGTCCAGGGTACCCGACTCTAGTAAAATGATGCGATTTTTACTAGTCTAGGGAACTTTTTGGCCAAAAATCAAGTATATGTCATTCGATAGATAATTTCAAGGGCTACCAAAAATTGTTCCACGACACCCCCCTGCGACGTCTAGTATTCGAGTTATTAGCCAAAAACCGCAATTATAGCGGTTTTTCGTCCAGGGTACCCGACTCTAGTAAAATGATGCGATTTTTACTAGTCTAGGGAACTTTTTGGCCAAAAATCAAGTATATGTCATTCGATAGATAATTTCAAGGGCTACCAAAAATTGTTCCACGACACCCCCCTGCGACGTCTAGTATTCGAGTTATGGGCCAAAAACCATTCATACTTGAGCATTTTGCTCATTTTGCCTGTACGGGTACCGGGGACTAGTAAAATCAGGCCAATTTTACTAGAGTGGGGGTACTTTTTGGTCAAAAAAACAACTTTTGCTCGTTCGATAGGGAATCGATAGGGCAACAAAAAATCGTTCTACGACCCCCCCTTCCGATGTCTAGTATTCGAGTTATGGGCCAAAAACAGTTTATAGTTAATTTTTCACTCGATTTTTCACCAAGTATCGCACATTACTCCGGTTCTATGCATTGGATCGTCAATCTTTAAGATTTTATGGGTAGTTCCAACTGTTTGCTACATTTCATCCATACATCACGAACCGATTCAATGTCTGTGGTAGAAGTTATTAGAGGAATAAAAAAATTTACCCTTGGCTTTGGACCGTACAAGTTTACCCATTTTTGGCCCATATTTGCCCCATAGCTCCGCCGGTATCCAAGATATGGCCACACTTTCTTCTGGCCATGGCTAGATGGCACTTGTGGCTAGATTTCTTCCATGCACCACTAATCGCTACCATGTCTGTGGCCGGAGCTATTCGACGAACAACCATCGCATTTACCTAGGTACTTTTTCGGATTTTTGGTCCAACTTGCACCATTTTTGGCCCATATTTGCCCCATAGCTCCGCCGGTATCCAAGATATGGCCACACTTTCTTCTGGCCATGGGTAGATGGCACTTGTGGCTAGATTTCTTCCATGCACCACTAATCGCTACCATGTCTGTGGCCGGAGCTATTCACGAAAGCGCCTCGCGCACTTGGTCGGATTTTTGGTCCACCTGGCACCATTGTTGGCCCGTATTTGCCCCATAGCTCCGCCGGTATCCAAGATATGGCCACACTTTCTTCTGGCCATGGGTAGATGGCACTTGTGGCTAGATTTCTTCCATGCACCACTAATCGCTGCCATGTCTCTGGCCGGAGCTATTCGACGAACAACCATCGCATTTACCTAGGTACTTTTTCGGATTTTTGGTCCAACTTGCACCATTTTTGGCCCATATTTGCCCCATAGCTCCGCCGGTATCCAAGATATGGCCACACTTTCTTCTGGCCATGGGTAGATGGCACTTGTGGCTAGATTTCTTCCATGCACCACTAATCGCTACCATGTCTGTGGCCGGAGCTATTCACGAAAGCGCCTCGCGCACTTGGTCGGATTTTTGGTCCACCTGGCACCATTGTTGGCCCGTATTTGCCCCATAGCTCCGCCGGTATCCAAGATATGGCCACACTTTCTTCTGGCCATGGGTAGATGGCACTTGTGGCTAGATTTCTTCCATGCACTACTAATCGCTACCATGTCTCTGGCCGGAGCTATTCACGAAAGCGCCTCGCGCACTTGGTCGGATTTTTGGTCCAACTTGCACCATTTTTGGCCCATATTTGCCCCATAGCTCCGCCGGTATCCAAGATATGGCCACACTTTGTTCTGGCCATGGGTAGATGGCACTTGTGGCTAGATTTCTTCCATGCACCACTAATCGCTACCATGTCTCTGGCCGGAGCTATTCACGAAAGCGCCTCGCGCACTTGGTCGGATTTTTGGTCCACCTGGCACCATTGTTGGCCCGTATTTGCCCCATAGCTCCGCCGGTATCCAAGATATGGCCACACTTTGTTCTGGCCATGGGTAGATGGCACTTGTGGCTAGATTTCTTCCATGCACCACTAATCGCTACCATGTCTCTGGCCGGAGCTATTCGACGAACAACCATCGCATTTACCTAGGTACTTTTTCGGATTTTTGGTCCAACTTGCACCATTTTTGGCCCATATTTGCCCCATAGCTCCGCCGGTATCCAAGATATGGCCACACTTTCTTCTGGCCATGGGTAGATGGCACTTGTGGCTAGATTTCTTCCATGCACCACTAATCGCTACCATGTCTGTGGCCGGAGCTATTCACGAAAGCGCCTCGCGCACTTGGTCGGATTTTTGGTCCAACTTGCACCATTTTTGGCCCATATTTGCCCCATAGCTCCGCCGGTATCCAAGATATGGCCACACTTTCTTCTGGCCATGGGTAGATGGCACTTGTGGCTAGATTTCTTCCATGCACCACTAATCGCTGCCATGTCTCTGGCCGGAGCTATTCGACGAACAACCATCGCATTTACCTAGGTACTTTTTCGGATTTTTGGTCCAACTTGCACCATTTTTGGCCCATATTTGCCCCATAGCTCCGCCGGTATCCAAGATATGGCCACACTTTCTTCTGGCCATGGGTAGATGGCACTTGTGGCTAGATTTCTTCCATGCACCACTAATCGCTACCATGTCTGTGGCCGGAGCTATTCACGAAAGCGCCTCGCGCACTTGGTCGGATTTTTGGTCCACCTGGCACCATTGTTGGCCCGTATTTGCCCCATAGCTCCGCCGGTATCCAAGATATGGCCACACTTTCTTCTGGCCATGGGTAGATGGCACTTGTGGCTAGATTTCTTCCATGCACTACTAATCGCTACCATGTCTCTGGCCGGAGCTATTCACGAAAGCGCCTCGCGCACTTGGTCGGATTTTTGGTCCAACTTGCACCATTTTTGGCCCATATTTGCCCCATAGCTCCGCCGGTATCCAAGATATGGCCACACTTTCTTCTGGCCATGGGTAGATGGCACTTGTGGCTAGATTTCTTCCATGCACCACTAATCGCTACCATGTCTGTGGCCGGAGCTATTCACGAAAGCGCCTCGCGCACTTGGTCGGATTTTTGGTCCACCTGGCACCATTGTTGGCCCGTATTTGCCCCATAGCTCCGCCGGTATCCAAGATATGGCCACACTTTCTTCTGGCCATGGGTAGATGGCACTTGTGGCTAGATTTCTTCCATGCACCACTAATCGCTACCATGTCTCTGGCCGGAGCTATTCGACGAACAACCATCGCATTTACCTAGGTACTTTTTCGGATTTTTGGTCCAACTTGCACCATTTTTGGCCCATATTTGCCCCATAGCTCCGCCGGTATCCAAGATATGGCCACACTTTCTTCTGGCCATGGGTAGATGGCACTTGTGGCTAGATTTCTTCCATGCACCACTAATCGCTACCATGTCTCTGGCCGGAGCTATTCGACGAACAACCATCGCATTTACCTAGGTACTTTTTCGGATTTTTGGTCCAACTTGCACCATTTTTGGCCCATATTTGCCCCATAGCTCCGCCGGTATCCAAGATATGGCCACACTTTCTTCTGGCCATGGGTAGATGGCACTTGTGGCTAGATTTCTTCCATGCACCACTAATCGCTACCATGTCTGTGGCCGGAGCTATTCACGAAAGCGCCTCGCGCACTTGGTCGGATTTTTGGTCCACCTGGCACCATTGTTGGCCCGTATTTGCCCCATAGCTCCGCCGGTATCCAAGATATGGCCACACTTTGTTCTGGCCATGGGTAGAAGGCACTTGTGGCTAGATTTCTTCCATGCACCACTAATCGCTACCATGTCTGTGGCCGGAGCTATTCGACGAACAACCATCGCATTTACCTAGGTACTTTTTCGGATTTTTGGTCCAACTTGCACCATTTTTGGCCCATATTTGCCCCATAGCTCCGCCGGTATCCAAGATATGGCCACACTTTGTTCTGGCCATGGGTAGATGGCACTTGTGGCTAGATTTCTTCCATGCACCACTAATCGCTACCATGTCTGTGGCCGGAGCTATTCACGAAAGCGCCTCGCGCACTTGGTCGGATTTTTGGTCCACCTGGCACCATTGTTGGCCCGTATTTGCCCCATAGCTCCGCCGGTATCCAAGATATGGCCACACTTTCTTCTGGCCATGGGTAGATGGCACTTGTGGCTAGATTTCTTCCATGCACCACTAATCGCTGCCATGTCTCTGGCCGGAGCTATTCGACGAACAACCATCGCATTTACCTAGGTACTTTTTCGGATTTTTGGTCCAACTTGCACCATTTTTGGCCCATATTTGCCCCATAGCTCCGCCGGTATCCAAGATATGGCCACACTTTGTTCTAGCCATGGGTAGATGGCACTTGTGGCTAGATTTCTTCCATGCACCACTAATCGCTACCATGTCTCTGGCCGGAGCTATTCGACGAACAACCATCGCATTTACCTAGGTACTTTTTCGGATTTTTGGTCCAACTTGCACCATTTTTGGCCCATATTTGCCCCATAGCTCCGCCGGTATCCAAGATATGGCCACACTTTCTTCTGGCCATGGGTAGATGGCACTTGTGGCTAGATTTCTTCCATGCACCACTAATCGCTACCATGTCTGTGGCCGGAGCTATTCGACGAACAACCATCGCATTCACCTTCTCGTTGCACTTCTTCGGGAATTTGGTGCAACCAAGTTTTCACTATAACTTGGTCATTTTCCGTCCATCGGACATGCGGTTTTGGGTGTCGATACTTGACACCGCGCGCTACAATATGTTCCTCCACGACCATGTGGTCCGATGCTTCCAACAGGAGCTATTCGAGGAGTACCGATTTTTCACCATTAAAAATGCTCGTTTTTGCACCAACTTTTGCCTATAACTCAGGCTGTATCGATCGGATCTTCAATCTTGAAAAAGTTTTGGATAGGTGGCACCAAATGCTACATTTCGTTCTTCCACGTCCACTTTGTCCGATGTCTAGCAAAAAAGTTATTCGCGAACCAAGTCCAGAACCCATGCAATGGCTGCCCTCATTGCATACATCACGGCGGTTAACTCTCGTTACTCTATACCGTGGACTTGGTACTTTTTCAGGCATTCGTTGCTACTTCTTGGTTCATGATATTCGTTTACGGTCTTCACTAGGGCATTTGGTGCTCCTTATCGGTTCATGATATTCGTTTACGGTCTTCACTAGGGCATTTGGTGCTCCTTATCGGTTCATGATATTCGTTTACGGTCTTCACTAGGGCATTTGGTGCTCCTTATCGGTTCATGATATTCGTTTACGGTCTTCACTAGGGCATTTGGTGCCCCTTATCGGTTCATGATATTCGTTTACGGTCTTCACTAGGGCATTTGGTGCTCCTTATCGGTTCATGATATTCGTTTACGGTCTTCACTAGGGCATTTGGTGCTCCTTATCGGTTCATGATATTCGTTTACGGTCTTCACTAGGGCATCTGGTAATGGGCTTCCCATCTTTCTACTGATCGATCCATACTCACTTGCGTGCACCTAGCCTAGGAAGGTTTCCTATGGCTTCCCATCTTTCTACTGATCGATCCATACTCACTTGCGTGCACCTAGCCTAGGAAGGTTTCCTTGGGCTTCCCATCTTTCTACTGATCGATCCATACTCACTTGCGTGCACCTAGCCTAGGAAGGTTTCCTATGGCTTCCCATCTTTCTACTGATCGATCCATACTCACTTGCGTGCACCTAGCCTAGGAAGGTTTCCTATGGCTTCCCATCTTTCTACTGATCGATCCATACTCACTTGCGTGCACCTAGCCTAGGAAGGTTTCCTATGGCTTCCCATCTTTCTACTGATCGATCCATACTCACTTGCGTGCACCTAGCCTAGGAAGGTTTCCTTGGGCTTCCCATCTTTCTACTGATCGATCCATACTCACTTGCGTGCACCTAGCCTAGGAAGGTTTCCTTGGGCTTCCCATCTTTCTACTGATCGATCCATACTCACTTGCGTGCACCTAGCCTAGGAAGGTTTCCTATGGCTTCCCATCTTTCTACTGATCGATCCATACTCACTTGCGTGCACCTAGCCTAGGAAGGTTTCCTATGGCTTCCCATCTTTCTACTGATCGATCCATACTCACTTGCGTGCACCTAGCCTAGGAAGGTTTCCTATGGCTTCCCATCTTTCTACTGATCGATCCATACTCACTTGCGTGCACCTAGCCTAGGAAGGTTTCCTTGGGCTTCCCATCTTTCTACTGATCGATCCATACTCACTTGCGTGCACCTAGCCTAGGAAGGTTTCCTAGGGCTTCCCATCTTTCTACTGATCGATCCATACTCACTTGCGTGCACCTAGCCTAGGAAGGTTTCCTATGGCTTCCCATCTTTCTACTGATCGATCCATACTCACTTGCGTGCACCTAGCCTAGGAAGGTTTCCTATGGCTTCCCATCTTTCTACTGATCGATCCATACTCACTTGCGTGCACCTAGCCTAGGAAGGTTTCCTATGGCTTCCCATCTTTCTACTGATCGATCCATACTCACTTGCGTGCACCTAGCCTAGGAAGGTTTCCTATGGCTTCCCATCTTTCTACTGATCGATCCATACTCACTTGCGTGCACCTAGCCTAGGAAGGTTTCCCTTCGGTACCGACTTCCATCTACGCACTCGATATAACCTAGGTACTTGGTACCGATGTTGGTTAACACTCAAGCATTTCTTGCATCCTGCGTGCAAGGTACCAATTTTCACTTCTTAGGTACGTTTATGGGCCCGCATTAATCCAATATCGCTCCGATGGCCTTTCGCATTATTTCATCCGATAGCCCTTGCCAAAAGCTACCAAAAGTTCCTCCACGGCCATGTGCTCCGACGCTTAGTTTAGGAAATATTCGAAAAAATTCAAAATAGGAAGCATTTTCTTATTGGAAAATCACCTTAAATCGATGGCCATTTTTTGGGCAAAAACTTTAACGTCTTCCCGACTTTGCGGGAATTGCGAATTTTAGGCACCCAGAGAAAATCTTTTACT
Source organism: Anopheles funestus (assembly GCF_943734845.2). Taxonomy (NCBI): domain Eukaryota; kingdom Metazoa; phylum Arthropoda; class Insecta; order Diptera; family Culicidae; genus Anopheles; species Anopheles funestus. Next base: position 68,568 of record NW_026045193.1, read on the forward strand.
TTAAGGGGGCGGCCGCGAAGTTGCCCAAAGTCTCGGACACAAAAATTCTCAAGTTCCCCACTCTAGTAAATCGCCCTATGAGTATCTCCTGGCCCGCGAGCTCTGCGAGCGGGCCAGCTTCGGCGATTTTTGCCTTTTCGCCTAGGCGGTTCTTCTACGAAATTGGTCCACAGCTTTTGCTCAGAAAGCTAGCATTTGTTGCAACAGTTAGGTACTTGGTACCACATTTTGGTATCCATTTGGGCATTTGTGGCAACTACTCGGTACTTTGGCCCACATTTCGCTCTACTCGGGCTTCTATGGTGGTACTTGTCGGTACTTCTGGCCAACTTAGGCCAATTGGGTGCAACTTGTGGGTACTCTGTGGGTACTTTAGGGCGTATTGTGTCTTTCGGGTGAACCTTCGCTATACTTCATGGGTACTGATGGCCAACTTAGGAACATTCAGTGCAACCTTTGGGCCTAAGGAAATTTGTCCAACTCTTTGGACTTAGAAAATTTTCTGGACTTAGAAAATTTTCTGGACTTGTAAAAATTTTCAAATGTTCAATTTGGCCCACATTTCGCTCTACTCGGGCCTCTATGGTGCTACTTGGCGGTACTTTTGGCCAACTTAGGCCAATTGGGTGCTCTTTGTGGGTACTCTATCGGTACTTTTGGCCAACTTAGGCCAATGGGGTGCTATATGTGGGTGCTCTATCGGTACTTTTGGCCATGTTAGGCCCATTCGGTGCTATATGTGGGTGCTCTATCGGTACTTTTGGCCAACTTAGGCCAATTGGGTGCTCTTTGTGGGTACTCTATCGGTACTTTTGGCCAACATAGGCCAATTGGGTGCTACTTGTGGGTGCTCTATCGGTACTTTTGGCCATGTTAGGCCCATTCGGTGCTATATGTGGGTGCTCTATCGGTACTTTTGGCCAACTTAGGCCAACTGGGTGCTATTTGTGGGTACTCTATCGGTACTTTTGGCCAACTTAGGCCAACTCAGTGCTTCTTGTGGGTACTCTATCGGTACTTTTGGCCAACTTAGGCCCATTCGGTGCTATTTGTGGGTACTCTATCGGTACTTTTGGCCAACTTAGGCCAATTGGGTGCTCTTTGTGGGTGCTCTATCGGTACTTTGGGACATATTATGTCCTTCGGGTGAACCTTCTCGATACCTCATGGGTACTTGTGGCCAACTTAGGAAAATTCAGTGCAACCTATGGGCCTTTGGAAATTGTTCCAACACTTTGGACTTAGAAAATTTTCTGGACTTAGAAAATTTTTTGGACTTAGAAAAATTTTCAACTTCTGTATCTTCTTCATCAAGTTCCATTTTGTGGGACTTAGAAAATTTTCTGGACTTAGAAAATTTTTTGGACTTAGGAAATTTTTCAACACTTGTAAAATTTTTGTTCCTTCTTTGAAGAAGAATACTTTCCACTATT
>NW_026045193.1:75000-77500 GCF_943734845.2 Anopheles funestus
GCACGTTGATCCAGTATTACGACGGATACGGTCAACGAAATCTTGGACATCAAAGAGGTTTTCGATTGAATTTCCCCATGTTTCACAACGTACTCTTAGCGGTATCCTACGATACGTCTCACTCTATTTGTGTGTGTGCGCGTTTACGTGCGTGCGATTTATGCGGTTCACCCCTTTACTTTCAGCGCCCTGCGGTCCCAACAAAGGTCCCGAGCACGCCATTATGCACAGTGTGGAAGCGTGTTTCCCCCACGACACTAGACGGGCTGCTCGCCATAGTGTTCTATTGTGGCACGCTCCACCCTGAAGTTTGGTTTGTTGTATATCAAGGAATTGATAGGCACTCAAGAATGTGTGCATCGGCCGGGTTTAATCGTCCGACGCGCAATATGCGTTCAACTTATCGGTGTTCATGTGTCCTGCAGTTCACATTGTGACGCGCATTTAGCTGCGGTCTTCATCGATCCATGAGCCGAGTGATCCCCTGCCTAGGGTTTTATAGTAAGGTTCCCAATGTAACACAATCCCGGTGGTACGTCCAAAGACTAACTTTCTGACTAAGTTGTCTTTATTACCCAATAGTCCCAGGCCTTGTGACTTGTGGCTCATGTCTACGCCCATGGCCACCATTCGCTAAGATAGTTTTGAAGTCACTTTGAAGGCCCAGGAACAACTCTCTTAGCACATCGGTTAACCTGACGCCGCAGTCAACTCATGTGCTTGGATCGGATCGAGCTATTGAGTATTGGGCCTGCATACTCGCTCATCCGTATCCTTTGCGTACCGCCCCATGGCCCTTGTATGTCTGCACCACAGTTCCTGTTCGTTCCGTGCCTATGGCCGGATACGTATTGCACATCGGTATACCTGTCGCTACTCAGGCAACTCGTGTGCGTGGATTGGATCGAGAACATGGTGTGTGCCCCATGTTATAATTGATAGTCCATATCCACTTTATAGGTTAAAGTCATAAGTTGTGATTGCACAACCATTCTTCATAAGAGTTTAATCACTCTTCAACTAACTTTCGTTCTGGTGTCTTGGTATCAAATCGCGTAAGACACAAGATTCTACTGGCCAAATAGAATCTAGCACATTGGTTAACCTGGCGCCGCAGTCAACTCATGTGCTTGGATCGGATCGAGCTATTGAGTATTGGGCCTGCATACTCGCTCATCCGTATCCTTTGCGTACCGCCCCATGGCCCCGTCCTTAGAGTTAATGACTAGTAGGCTTAACTCTTTGTATGTCTGCACCACAGTTCCCGTTCGTTCCGTGCCGTGGCCGGATACGTATTGCACATCGGTATACCTGTCGCTACTCAGGCAACTCGTGTGCGTGGATTGGATCGAGCTCATGGGGTGTGTAGAGATTCCATGTTATAATTGCAAGTCCATATCCACTTTATAGGTTAAAGTCATAAGTTGTGATTGCACAACCATACTTCATAAGAGTTTAATAACTCTTCAACTAACTTTCGTTCTGGTGTCTTGGTATCAAATCGCATAAGACACAAGATTCTACTGGCCAAATAGAATCTAGCACATTGGTTAACCTGGCGCCGCAGTCAACTCATGTGCTTGGATCGGATCGAGCTATTGAGTATTGGGCCTGCATACTCGCTCATCCGTATCCTTTGCGTACCGCCCCATGGCCCCGTCCTTAGAGTTAATGACTAATAGGCTTAACTCTTTGTATGTCTGCACCACAGTTCCCGTTCGTTCCGTGCCGTGGCCGGATACGTATTGCACAACAGTAGATACCATCACCTGACGTATCTAACACACCACTATTGTAACTCGTCGTCGAAGGACCTTTCAAGTGCCTGATGGCCAGGGGAGCTCTTACACGGCACGGAGACACAGTGATGCTCGCCCATCACAGTGTACAACGATCGAGTTTGCTTAAGTGTCTGGGTACCTACACACCAGACACAATGCAATGGCCACGGATCCACACAAGGCACATCACATGCAGAAAGCTTCACCAGATTATGACACATACCACACTCTTGTAACTCGTCGTCGAAGGGGCGTTCAAAGTGCCTTACGGCTAGGGGAGATCTAGCACGGCACGGAGACACAGTGATGGTTGCCCATCAAAGTGTACAACGATCGAGTTTGCTTTCCGCGCAAGCGTTCTAAGTGTCTGGGTACCTACACACCAGACACAATGCAATGGCCACGGATCCACACAAGGCACATCACATGCAGAAAGCTTCACCAGATTCTGACACATACCACACTCTTGTAACTCGTCGTCGAAGGGGCGTTCAAAGTGCCTTACGGCTAGGGGGGATCTAGCACGGCACGGAGACACAGTGATGGTCACCCATCAAAGTGTACAACGATCGAGTTTGCTTTCCGCGCAAGCGTTCTAAGTGTCTGGGTATCTAAGCACCAGACACAATGCAATGGCCACGGATCCACACAAGGCACATCACATGCAGAAAGCTTCACCAGATTCTGACACATACCACACACATGCAACTCGTCGTCGA
>NW_026045193.1:80000-102500 GCF_943734845.2 Anopheles funestus
TGTTCATCTCTTTCAATACATCGAGTTCGTTCCATTGGGTAGTTCGCATGGCGAACGTTTTGATGCAGCCCCCTGGGGGACCACGGCACTTTACACCGGGTATGGTGTATGCGCAACCTACAGATAACAATAAACCCCTTATGCGTGTGTAAACCGATGTTGGGCTGCTCAACATCTTTCATGGTTACATCACTTGCACCAGAACCCACGGTGCCGATTTGGTAATATGTTGTACATTTACTCTCAAGATGTACGCTTCGGCCCCTTATTCAGGGGCTCAAGCTATTACCAGCAAGAACAATCCTCATCCAGACTTGAACTCGAAACACCCGGAGGCGAACGGTTTAACTAATAAGTGCACCAGTCTTGAATCCATGCGTCGGTGGAAACAATGCCGGCGTGTTGCATGTATTAGCTCTGAACTTAGCGAGTGATTGCCTTGCAGCTGTCATACTGAGCGTAGAGCGTGATTATCGCTCACTTGAACCATGTTGAATGGCTCTTTGGTGTAGGGTAAGGCACCAATTTGTTGGGGCACAACGAAACCACCAACTTAAGACTTGCTTATAGGCATTTCAACGTTTTCAACTCTTAAATCGACCGTGTTTCATTATCATCTCTTCTTCTTATTAAATGCATCGAGTTCGTTCCATTGGGTAGTTCGCGTGGCGAACGGTTTGATGCAGCCCCCCGGGGGGGACCACGGCACTTTACACCGGGCATGGTGTATGCGCAACCTACAGATCACCAATATATTTGTGATCGATAATGCACACTTCTTACACGACTGACCAGTCGACAGCGCTGCCTTCCTATTATGCGTGTGTAAACCGATGTTGGGCTGCTCAACATCTTTCACGGTTACATCACTTGCACCCGAACCCATGGTGCCGATTTGGTAATATGTTGTACATGGTCTCAAGATGTACGCTTCGACCCCTTATTCAGGGGCTCAAGCTATTACCAGCAAGAACAATCCTCATCCAGACTTGAACTCGAAACACCCGGAGGCGAACGGTTTAACTAATAAGTGCACCAGTCTTGAATCCATGCGTCGGTGGAAACAATGCCGGCATGTTGCATGTATTAGCTCTGAACATAGCGAGTGATTGCCTTGTAGCTGTCGAACTGAGCGTAGAATGTGATTATCGCTCACTTGAAAGGGTCAAGCCCTTTCGAGTCGTCCGGTTTTTACGCCAGACGACTCGGTTCACCATCTTTCGGGAAGGGACCGTCTCGGTCGCAAGCTGCTCCGGTCCCCAAACAACCTGCGACAAATGATAGGAAATGCCGACATCAATACGTGTTCAGTTTGGTTTATCGCTCATAGGTCTTTTTGACCATCGATCCCTGATTATAACTCTCAATTAAACAGTCAGGAGAGTAAGGCATGCCCATCGATATCTCATCGACAGGCGATACCGCAAGAACGGCCAACGACACATCAGGTGATCGATTATTGCTACGACTTTTGCTTAATCGTTTCCACTCCTTAGAGAAAGAAACCCCCGGGGACCGTCTCGGTCGCAAGCTGCTCCGGTCCCTAAACAACCTGCGACAAATGATAGGAAATGCCGACATCAATATGTGTTCAGTTTGGTTTATCGCTCATTGGTCTGTTTGACCATCGATCCCTGATTAAACTCTCAGTAATCCAGTCGGGAGAGTAAGGCATGCCCATCGATATCTCATCGACAGGCGATACCGCTTGAACGGCCAACGACACATCAGAGGATCGTATCTTGCTACAACTTTTGCTTAATCGTTTCTTCTCCTTGGAGAAAGAAACCCCCGGGGACCGTCTCGGTCGCAAGCTGCTCCGGTCCCTAAACAACCTGCGACAAATGATAGGAAATGCCGACATCAATACGTGTTCAGTTTGGTTTATCGCTCATTGGTCTTGTTTGACCATCGATCCCTGATTAATACTCTCAATTAGAAGGTCGGTAGAGTAAGGCATGCCCATCGATATCTCATCGACAGGCGATACCGCATGAACGGCCAACGACACATCAGAGGATCGTATCTTGCTACAACTCTTGCTTAATAGTTTCCACTCCTTGGAGAAAGAAACCCCCGGGGACCGTCTCGGCCGCAAGTTGCTCCGGTCCCTAAACAACCTGCGGCATCAAATGATAGGAAAAGCCGACATCAATACGTGTTCAGTTTGGTTTATCGCTCATAGGTCTGTTTGACCATCGATCCTAGAATTCAACTTTCGAGTAAGGCATGCCCGTCGATATCTCATCGATAGGCGATACCGGTAGAACGGCCAACGACACACATCTAGGATCGCATTTACTCTTCCTTGGATGGATAACCAATACCCTAGGACCGTTTCATCGCGAGCTGCTCCGGTCCTCAAACAACTCGCGAACCACCGATAGGATGATATTAGGAATGGCCGACTTTCATCCTTTAACTCTCAGTTCTGCTTACCAAAACATAGGTACTTGGACCTTAAAGACCACTATATGTTCCCCGATCGGGGGCAATCGGAACGTCTATCCATCATCAACATCGTTTCACTCATTCCGAACCACCAAATTGGACAGACAGTACCATATTCACCAACCGATTGCTTCAACTTCGCAAACTGTATGGTAAGTTCTACTAATTTCACATCTTACCATCGACTAATAGTGCATAAATCCACTTGGAAATCACTTTTCCTTGGTCCTCGGACCTTCTACGACAACGTCCAACAAATATCCGAAGTCGTTTCCCAACTTAGACCAAGCATTTCGTATCTTTACTTCTAATCGATTTTTTCTCTCATAATTGACGATCAAAATCTAAAAACCACATTTTGAGCCAGAAGCAGTCGTCCGATCGTCCTGGGGGTAGTCTCAATCGATTTAGAAGGGCCCAATTCATAAAGATACGTACTCAGTCAAATTCATGCTTCTGGCTCACCTACCCCCTATATAGAAAACGAAAGCGTACAGGCGTGGAAAACGTGCCATTTTTCTCCATCACGGACTTTTTTTTTCTCGTTGCACCGACTCTAGTAAAAAAGTGAAATTTTTTACTAGTTACCAACTTTTGCAAATTATCATCGGATATCACTTTTCATGGTCTATAGTAAGTTCTTATCACGTTTTAGTAGTTTTTGAAAAAAAAATTTTTTTGAACTTTTCAAAATTTTTCAAAACAAAGTTTTTGTAGGCGGTTTTGTGTATGGAGGGTTACTAGTCTCGGGGTCACTGTTTGACAAAAAAACCACTATATATCATTCGAAAGGTAATTTCAAGGGCTACAAAAAATTGTTCTACGGCACCCCCCTCCGACGTCTAGTATTCGAGTTATTGGCCAAAAACCATCACTTGAGCGATTTTTCGTTCAGGGTACCCGACTCTAGTAAAAAAGTGAAATTTTTCTCGATTGACCAAGTGTTGCAAATGACCATCGGATTTCACTTTTTATGGTCTATAGTGAGTTCTGATCACGATTTGGTACTTTTTGAAAAAATTTTTTTGACGCACTTTTCAAAATTTTGCAAAACCAAAACTTTTTAGGCGGTTTTGTGTATGGAGGGTTACTAGTCTCGGGGTCACTGTTTGACCAAAAAACCACTATATATCATTCGAAAGGTAATTTCAAGGGCTACAAAAAATTGTTCTACGGCACCCCCCTCCGACGTCTAGTATTCGAGTTATTGGCCAAAAACCGCAACTATAGCGGTTTTTCGTACAGGGTACCCGACTCTAGTAAAATGATGCGATTTTTACTAGTCTAGGAACTTTTTGGTCAAAAAATCAAGTATATGTCATTCGATAGATAATTTCAAGGGCTACCAAAAATTGTTCCACGACACCCCACTGCGACGTCTAGTATTCGAGTTATTAGCCAAAAACCGCAACTTAAGCGGTTTTTCGTCCAGGGTACCCGACTCTAGTAAAATGATGCGATTTTTACTAGTCTAGGGAACTTTTTGGCCAAAAATCAAGTATATGTCATTCGATAGATAATTTCAAGGGCTACCAAAAATTGTTCCACGACACCCCCCTCCGACGTCTAGTATTAGAGTTATTAGCCAAAAACCGCAACTATAGCGGTTTTTCGTCCAGGGTACCCGACTCTAGTAAAATGATGCGATTTTTACTAGTCTAGGGAACTTTTTGGCCAAAAATCAAGTATATGTCATTCGATAGATAATTTCAAGGGCTACCAAAAATTGTTCCACGACACCCCCCTGCGACGTCTAGTATTCGAGTTATTAGCCAAAAACCGCAATTATAGCGGTTTTTCGTCCAGGGTACCCGACTCTAGTAAAATGATGCGATTTTTACTAGTCTAGGGAACTTTTTGGCCAAAAATCAAGTATATGTCATTCGATAGATAATTTCAAGGGCTACCAAAAATTGTTCCACGACACCCCCCTGCGACGTCTAGTATTCGAGTTATTAGCCAAAAACCGCAATTATAGCGGTTTTTCGTCCAGGGTACCCGACTCTAGTAAAATGATGCGATTTTTACTAGTCTAGGGAACTTTTTGGCCAAAAATCAAGTATATGTCATTCGATAGATAATTTCAAGGGCTACCAAAAATTGTTCCACGACACCCCCCTGCGACGTCTAGTATTCGAGTTATGGGCCAAAAACCATTCATACTTGAGCATTTTGCTCATTTTGCCTGTACGGGTACCGGGGACTAGTAAAATCAGGCCAATTTTACTAGAGTGGGGGTACTTTTTGGTCAAAAAAACAACTTTTGCTCGTTCGATAGGGAATCGATAGGGCAACAAAAAATCGTTCTACGACCCCCCCTTCCGATGTCTAGTATTCGAGTTATGGGCCAAAAACAGTTTATAGTTAATTTTTCACTCGATTTTTCACCAAGTATCGCACATTACTCCGGTTCTATGCATTGGATCGTCAATCTTTAAGATTTTATGGGTAGTTCCAACTGTTTGCTACATTTCATCCATACATCACGAACCGATTCAATGTCTGTGGTAGAAGTTATTAGAGGAATAAAAAAATTTACCCTTGGCTTTGGACCGTACAAGTTTACCCATTTTTGGCCCATATTTGCCCCATAGCTCCGCCGGTATCCAAGATATCGCCACACTTTCTTCTGGCCATGGCTAGATGGCACTTGTGGCTAGATTTCTTCCATGCACCACTAACCGCTACCATGTCTGTGGCCGGAGCTATTCACGAAAGCGCCTCGCGCACTTGGTCGGATTTTTGGTCCAACTTCACCATTTTTGGCCCATATTTGCACCATAGCTCCGCCGGTATCCAAGATATGGCCACACTTTCTTCTGGCCATGGCTAGATGGCACTTGTGGCTAGATTTCTTCCATGCACCACTAATCGCTACCATGTCTGTGGCCGGAGCTATTCACGAAAGCGTCTCGCGCACTTGGTCGGATTTTTGGTCCAACTTGCACCATTTTTGGCCCGTATTTGCACCATAGCTCCGCCGGTATCCAAGATATGGCCACACTTTCTTCTGGCCATGGGTAGATGGCACTTGTGGCTAGATTTCTTCCATGCACCACTAATCGCTAACATGTCTGTGGCCGGAGCTATTCGACGAACAACCATCGCATTTACCTAGGTACTTTTTCGGATTTTTGGTCCAACTTGCACCATTTTTGGCCCATATTTGCCCCATAGCTCCGCCGGTATCCAAGATATGGCCACACTTTCTTCTGGCCATGGGTAGATGGCACTTGTGGCTAGATTTCTTCCATGCACCACTAATCGCTACCATGTCTGTGGCCGGAGCTATTCACGAAAGCGCCTCGCGCACTTGGTCGGATTTTTGGTCCAACTTGCACCATTTTTGGCCCATATTTGCCCCATAGCTCCGCCGGTATCCAAGATATGGCCACACTTTCTTCTGGCCATGGGTAGATGGCACTTGTGGCTAGATTTCTTCCATGCACCACTAATCGCTACCATGTCTGTGGCCGGAGCTATTCACGAAAGCGCCTCGCGCACTTGGTCGGATTTTTGGTCCAACTTGCACCATTTTTGGCCCATATTTGCCCCATAGCTCCGCCGGTATCCAAGATATGGCCACACTTTCTTCTGGCCATGGGTAGATGGCACTTGTGGCTAGATTTCTTCCATGCACCACTAATCGCTACCATGTCTGTGGCCGGAGCTATTCACGAAAGCGCCTCGCGCACTTGGTCGGATTTTTGGTCCAACTTGCACCATTTTTGGCCCATATTTGCCCCATAGCTCCGCCGGTATCCAAGATATGGCCACACTTTCTTCTGGCCATGGGTAGATGGCACTTGTGGCTAGATTTCTTCCATGCACCACTAATCGCTACCATGTCTGTGGCCGGAGCTATTCGACGAACAACCATCGCATTTACCTAGGTACTTTTTCGGATTTTTGGTCCAACTTGCACCATTTTTGGCCCATATTTGCCCCATAGCTCCGCCGGTATCCAAGATATGGCCACACTTTCTTCTGGCCATGGGTAGATGGCACTTGTGGCTAGATTTCTTCCATGCACCACTAATCGCTACCATGTCTGTGGCCGGAGCTATTCACGAAAGCGCCTCGCGCACTTGGTCGGATTTTTGGTCCAACTTGCACCATTTTTGGCCCATATTTGCCCCATAGCTCCGCCGGTATCCAAGATATGGCCACACTTTCTTCTGGCCATGGGTAGATGGCACTTGTGGCTAGATTTCTTCCATGCACCACTAATCGCTACCATGTCTGTGGCCGGAGCTATTCGACGAACAACCATCGCATTTACCTAGGTACTTTTTCGGATTTTTGGTCCAACTTGCACCATTTTTGGCCCATATTTGCCCCATAGCTCCGCCGGTATCCAAGATATGGCCACACTTTCTTCTGGCCATGGGTAGATGGCACTTGTGGCTAGATTTCTTCCATGCACCACTAATCGCTACCATGTCTGTGGCCGGAGCTATTCACGAAAGCGCCTCGCGCACTTGGTCGGATTTTTGGTCCAACTTGCACCATTTTTGGCCCATATTTGCCCCATAGCTCCGCCGGTATCCAAGATATGGCCACACTTTCTTCTGGCCATGGGTAGATGGCACTTGTGGCTAGATTTCTTCCATGCACCACTAATCGCTACCATGTCTGTGGCCGGAGCTATTCGACGAACAACCATCGCATTTACCTAGGTACTTTTTCGGATTTTTGGTCCAACTTGCACCATTTTTGGCCCATATTTGCCCCATAGCTCCGCCGGTATCCAAGATATGGCCACACTTTCTTCTGGCCATGGGTAGATGGCACTTGTGGCTAGATTTCTTCCATGCACCACTAATCGCTACCATGTCTGTGGCCGGAGCTATTCACGAAAGCGCCTCGCGCACTTGGTCGGATTTTTGGTCCAACTTGCACCATTTTTGGCCCATATTTGCCCCATAGCTCCGCCGGTATCCAAGATATGGCCACACTTTCTTCTGGCCATGGGTAGATGGCACTTGTGGCTAGATTTCTTCCATGCACCACTAATCGCTACCATGTCTGTGGCCGGAGCTATTCGACGAACAACCATCGCATTTACCTAGGTACTTTTTCGGATTTTTGGTCCAACTTGCACCATTTTTGGCCCATATTTGCCCCATAGCTCCGCCGGTATCCAAGATATGGCCACACTTTCTTCTGGCCATGGGTAGATGGCACTTGTGGCTAGATTTCTTCCATGCACCACTAATCGCTACCATGACTGTGGCCGGAGCTATTCACGAAAGCGCCTCGCGCACTTGGTCGGATTTTTGGTCCAACTTGCACCATTTTTGGCCCATATTTGCCCCATAGCTCCGCCGGTATCCAAGATATGGCCACACTTTCTTCTGGCCATGGGTAGATGGCACTTGTGGCTAGATTTCTTCCATGCACCACTAATCGCTACCATGTCTGTGGCCGGAGCTATTCGACGAACAACCATCGCATTTACCTAGGTACTTTTTCGGATTTTTGGTCCAACTTGCACCATTTTTGGCCCATATTTGCCCCATAGCTCCGCCGGTATCCAAGATATGGCCACACTTTCTTCTGGCCATGGGTAGATGGCACTTGTGGCTAGATTTCTTCCATGCACCACTAATCGCTACCATGTCTGTGGCCGGAGCTATTCACGAAAGCGCCTCGCGCACTTGGTCGGATTTTTGGTCCAACTTGCACCATTTTTGGCCCGTATTTGCACCATAGCTCCGCCGGTATCCAAGATATGGCCACACTTTCTTCTGGCCATGGGTAGATGGCACTTGTGGCTAGATTTCTTCCATGCACCACTAACCGCTACCATGTCTGTGGCCGGAGCTATTCACGAAAGCGCCTCGCGCACTTGGTCGGATTTTTGGTCCAACTTCACCATTTTTGGCCCATATTTGCACCATAGCTCCGCCGGTATCCAAGATATGGCCACACTTTCTTCTGGCCATGGCTAGATGGCACTTGTGGCTAGATTTCTTCCATGCACCACTAATCGCTACCATGTCTGTGGCCGGAGCTATTCGACGAACAACCATCACATTTACCTAGGTACTTTTTCGGATTTTTGGTCCAACTTGCACCATTTTTGGCCCATATTTGCCCCATAGCTCCGCCGGTATCCAAGATATGGCCACACTTTCTTCTGGCCATGGGTAGATGGCACTTGTGGCTAGATTTCTTCCATGCACCACTAATCGCTACCATGTCTGTGGCCGGAGCTATTCGACGAACAACCATCACATTTACCTAGGTACTTTTTCGGATTTTTGGTCCAACTTGCACCATTTTTGGCCCATATTTGCCCCATAGCTCCGCCGGTATCCAAGATATGGCCACACTTTCTTCTGGCCATGGGTAGATGGCACTTGTGGCTAGATTTCTTCCATGCACCACTAATCGCTACCATGTCTGTGGCCGGAGCTATTCGACGAACAACCATCGCATTTACCTAGGTACTTTTTCGGATTTTTGGTCCAACTTGCACCATTTTTGGCCCATATTTGCCCCATAGCTCCGCCGGTATCCAAGATATGGCCACACTTTCTTCTGGCCATGGGTAGATGGCACTTGTGGCTAGATTTCTTCCATGCACCACTAATCGCTACCATGTCTGTGGCCGGAGCTATTCGACGAACAACCATCGCATTCACCTTCTCGTTGCACTTCTTCGGGAATTTGGTGCAACCAAGTTTTCACTATAACTTGGTCATTTTCCGTCCATCGGACATGCGGTTTTGGGTGTCGATACTTGACACCGCACGCTACAATATGTTCCTCCACGACCATGTGGTCCGATGCTTCCAACAGGAGCTATTCGAGGAGTACCGATTTTTCACCATTAAAAATGCTCGTTTTTGCACCAACTTTTGCCTATAACTCAGGCTGTATCGATCGGATCTTCAATCTTGAAAAAGTTTTGGATAGGTGGCATCAAATGCTACATTTTGTTCTTCCACGTCAACTTTGTCCGATGTCTAGCAAAAAAGTTATTCGCGAACCAAGTCCAGAACCCATGCAATGGCTGCCCACATTGCATACATCACGGCGGTTAACTCTCGTTACTCTATACCGAGGACTTGGTACTTTTTCAGGCATTCGTTGCTACTTCTCGGTTCATGATATTCGTTTACGGTCTTCACTAGGGCATTTGGTGCTCCTTATCGGTTCATGATATTCGTTTACGGTCTTCACTAGGGCATTTGGTGCTCCTTATCGGTTCATGATATTCGTTTACGGTCTTCACTAGGGCATTTGGTGCTCCTTATCGGTTCATGATATTCGTTTACGGTCTTCACTAGGGCATTTGGTAATGGGCTTCCCATCTTTCTACTGATCGATCCATACTCACTTGCGTGCACCTAGCCTAGGAAGGTTTCCTTGGGCTTCCCATCTTTCTACTGATCGATCCATACTCACTTGCGTGCACCTAGCCTAGGAAGGTTTCCTTGGGCTTCCCATCTTTCTACTGATCGATCCATACTCACTTGCGTGCACCTAGCCTAGGAAGGTTTCCTATGGCTTCCCATCTTTCTACTGATCGATCCATACTCACTTGCGTGCACCTAGCCTAGGAAGGTTTCCTTGGGCTTCCCATCTTTCTACTGATCGATCCATACTCACTTGCGTGCACCTAGCCTAGGAAGGTTTCCTTGGGCTTCCCATCTTTCTACTGATCGATCCATACTCACTTGCGTGCACCTAGCCTAGGAAGGTTTCCTATGGCTTCCCATCTTTCTACTGATCGATCCATACTCACTTGCGTGCACCTAGCCTAGGAAGGTTTCCTATGGCTTCCCATCTTTCTACTGATCGATCCATACTCACTTGCGTGCACCTAGCCTAGGAAGGTTTCCTATGGCTTCCCATCTTTCTACTGATCGATCCATACTCACTTGCGTGCACCTAGCCTAGGAAGGTTTCCTATGGCTTCCCATCTTTCTACTGATCGATCCATACTCACTTGCGTGCACCTAGCCTAGGAAGGTTTCCTATGGCTTCCCATCTTTCTACTGATCGATCCATACTCACTTGCGTGCACCTAGCCTAGGAAGGTTTCCTATGGCTTCCCATCTTTCTACTGATCGATCCATACTCACTTGCGTGCACCTAGCCTAGGAAGGTTTCCTATGGCTTCCCATCTTTCTACTGATCGATCCATACTCACTTGCGTGCACCTAGCCTAGGAAGGTTTCCTATGGCTTCCCATCTTTCTACTGATCGATCCATACTCACTTGCGTGCACCTAGCCTAGGAAGGTTTCCTATGGCTTCCCATCTTTCTACTGATCGATCCATACTCACTTGCGTGCACCTAGCCTAGGAAGGTTTCCTATGGCTTCCCATCTTTCTACTGATCGATCCATACTCACTTGCGTGCACCTAGCCTAGGAAGGTTTCCTATGGCTTCCCATCTTTCTACTGATCGATCCATACTCACTTGCGTGCACCTAGCCTAGGAAGGTTTCCTTGGGCTTCCCATCTTTCTACTGATCGATCCATACTCACTTGCGTGCACCTAGCCTAGGAAGGTTTCCTATGGCTTCCCATCTTTCTACTGATCGATCCATACTCACTTGCGTGCACCTAGCCTAGGAAGGTTTCCTATGGCTTCCCATCTTTCTACTGATCGATCCATACTCACTTGCGTGCACCTAGCCTAGGAAGGTTTCCTATGGCTTCCCATCTTTCTACTGATCGATCCATACTCACTTGCGTGCACCTAGCCTAGGAAGGTTTCCTATGGCTTCCCATCTTTCTACTGATCGATCCATACTCACTTGCGTGCACCTAGCCTAGGAAGGTTTCCTATGGCTTCCCATCTTTCTACTGATCGATCCATACTCACTTGCGTGCACCTAGCCTAGGAAGGTTTCCCTTTGGTACCGACTTCCATCTACGCACTCGATATAACCTAGGTACTTGGTACCGATGATGGTTAACACTCAAGCATTTCTTGCATCCTGCGTGCAAGGTACCAATTTTCACTTCTCAGGTGCGTTTATGAGCCCGCATTAATCCAATATCGCTCTGATGGCCTTTCTTATTATTTCATCCGATAGCCCTTGCCAAAAGCTACCAAAAGTTCCTCCACGGCCATGTGCTCCGACGCTTAGTTTAGGAAATATTCGAACAAATTCAAAATAGGAAGCATTTTCTTATTGGAAAATCACCTTAAATCGATGGCCATTTTTTGGGCAAAAACTTTAACGTCTTCCCGACTTTGCGGGAATTGCGAATTTTAGGCACCCAGAGAAAATCTTTTACTTTAAGGGGGCGGCCGCGAAGTTGCCCAAAGTCTCGGACACAAAAATTCTCAAGTTCCCCACTCTAGTAAATCGCCCTATGAGTATCTCCTGGCCCGCGAGCTCTGCGAGCGGGCCAGCTTCGGCGATTTTTGCCTTTTCGCCTAGGCGGTTCTTCTACGAAATTGGTCCACAGCTTTTGCTCAGAAAGCTAGCATTTGTTGCAACAGTTAGGTACTTGGTACCACATTTTGGTATCCATTTGGGCATTTGTGGCAACTACTCGGTACTTTGGCCCACATTTCGCTCTACTCGGGCTTCTATGGTGGTACTTGTCGGTACTTCTGGCCAACTTAGGCCAATTGGGTGCAACTTGTGGGTACTCTGTGGGTACTTTAGGGCGTATTGTGTCTTTCGGGTGAACCTTCGCTATACTTCATGGGTACTGATGGCCAACTTAGGAACATTCAGTGCAACCTTTGGGCCTAAGGAAATTTGTCCAACTCTTTGGACTTAGAAAATTTTCTGGACTTAGAAAATTTTCTGGACTTGTAAAAATTTTCAAATGTTCAATTTGGCCCACATTTCGCTCTACTCGGGCCTCTATGGTGCTACTTGGCGGTACTTTTGGCCAACTTAGGCCAATTGGGTGCTCTTTGTGGGTACTCTATCGGTACTTTTGGCCAACTTAGGCCAATGGGGTGCTATATGTGGGTGCTCTATCGGTACTTTTGGCCATGTTAGGCCCATTCGGTGCTATTTGTGGGTACTCTATCGGTACTTTTGGCCATGTTAGGCCCATTCGGTGCTATTTGTGGGTACTCTATCAGTACTTTTGGCCAACTTAGGCCAACTCAGTGCTACTTGTGGGTACTCTATCGGTACTTTTGGCCAACTTAGGCCAACGCGGTGCTATTTGTGGGTACTCTATCGGTACTTTTGGCCAACTTAGGCCCATTCGGTGCTATTTGTGGGTACTCTATCGGTACTTTTGGCCAACATAGGCCAATTGGGTGCTACTTGTGGGTGCTCTATCGGTACTTTTGGCCAACTTAGGCCAACTGGGTGCTATTTGTGGGTACTCTATCGGTACTTTTGGCCATGTTAGGCCCACTCGGTGCTATTTGTGGGTACTCTATCGGTACTTTTGGCCATGTTAGGCCCACTCGGTGCTATTTGTGGGTACTCTATCGGTACTTTTGGCCAACTTAGGCCAACTCAGTGCTTCTTGTGGGTACTCTATCGGTACTTTTGGCCATGTTAGGCCCACTCGGTGCTATTTGTGGGTACTCTATCGGTACTTTTGGCCAACTTAGGCCAACGCGGTGCTATTTGTGGGTACTCTATCGGTACTTTTGGCCAACTTAGGCCCATTCGGTGCTATTTGTGGGTACTCTATCGGTACTTTTGGCCAACATAGGCCAATTGGGTGCTACTTGTGGGTGCTCTATCGGTACTTTTGGCCAACTTAGGCCAACTGGGTGCTATTTGTGGGTACTCTATCGGTACTTTTGGCCAACATAGGCCAATTGGGTGCTACTTTTGGGTGCTCTATCGGTACTTTTGGCCAACTTAGGCCAACTGGGTGCTATTTGTGGGTACTCTATCGGTACTTTTGGCCATGTTAGGCCCACTCGGTGCTATTTGTGGGTACTCTATCGGTACTTTTGGCCATGTTAGGCCCACTCGGTGCTATTTGTGGGTACTCTATCGGTACTTTTGGCCAACTTAGGCCAACTCAGTGCTTCTTGTGGGTACTCTATCGGTACTTTTGGCCATGTTAGGCCCACTCGGTGCTATTTGTGGGTACTCTATCGGTACTTTTGGCCAACTTAGGCCAACGCGGTGCTATTTGTGGGTACTCTATCGGTACTTTTGGCCAACTTAGGCCCATTCGGTGCTATTTGTGGGTACTCTATCGGTACTTTTGGCCAACATAGGCCAATTGGGTGCTACTTGTGGGTGCTCTATCGGTACTTTTGGCCAACTTAGGCCAACTGGGTGCTATTTGTGGGTACTCTATCGGTACTTTTGGCCAACATAGGCCAATTGGGTGCTACTTTTGGGTGCTCTATCGGTACTTTTGGCCAACTTAGGCCAACTGGGTGCTATTTGTGGGTACTCTATCGGTACTTTTGGCCAACTTAGGCCAACTCAGTGCTTCTTGTGGGTACTCTATCGGTACTTTTGGCCAACTTAGGCCCATTCGGTGCTATTTGTGGGTACTCTATCGGTACTTTTGGCCAACTTAGGCCAACTCAGTGCTACTTGTGGGTACTCTATCGGTACTTTTGGCCAACTTAGGCCAATTGGGTGCTCTTTGTGGGTGCTCTATCGGTACTTTGGGACATATTATGTCCTTCGGGTGAACCTTCTCGATACCTCATGGGTACTTGTGGCCAACTTAGGAAAATTCAGTGCAACCTATGGGCCTTTGGAAATTGTTCCAACACTTTGGACTTAGAAAATTTTCTGGACTTAGAAAATTTTTTGGACTTAGAAAAATTTTCAACTTCTGTATCTTCTTCATCATGTTCCATTTTGTGGGACTTAGAAAATTTTCTGGACTTAGAAAATTTTTTGGACTTAGGAAATTTTTCAACACTTGTAAAATTTTTGTTCCTTCTTTGAAGAAGAATACTTTCCACTATTAGCTTCTTTCTCTTTTTCTTCTTAGTTGTCTTCTTATTTTCGGTCCGAGAGCGCCGACACTTGTAAAATTATCTAAGTCCGAAGACTTTTGGAATGAACCAAAAGTCAACGAACACAATACATCAACCCTATCAACATCAAGTGGCAACCCGAAGGAAGCGCAGCGGCCAGCCCATGTACAACGCGAAGTTGTAGCATGCAACCAACCAACCGCTAACCTCCAACGGCACTCAATGTATTCGTTACACATGGGCGCACCTGCACCACACTGTCGTGACCATCCAACGAGCCGTCGGTTCGGTCGTGTGTTACAAGCACCCCATCACATAGGCATAGAGTCACCACACAGTGTTCTTCAACACTCTCGTCACATGGTGCAAGTCACGGTACGCACCACCAATGTGCACTGGTTGGCCAATTCCAGCACACACGGGGCGCGCACGCGCAAGCACTAACCACCAAGCATGGGTCGCCTGAGAGGATCGATGCGAACGCATCTCTACAACTTGAAGCTCCCAGCCTGTAGTCCCGTCGTTTGCGGGCGGTCGTAGGTGTCGAAACTAGTGATATCCACAGTCGGCAAGCTCGTCCACCGGTGTTCCCAACATGTATGGTACTAACACGTGCAGCGCGAACCCGCCCTTTGCGGCCTAGTAGTAAGCGGGGATGAGACGCCAGTGTGCCAATGGACAGCACGGACGGTTCTCGGAGGGTTGTTAGGCCCGCTAGCTTACGACCACCTAATGGGTATAAGAAGCGCTATCAGCTCGGATTGGATACGACCTTAGAGGCGTTCAGGCATAATCCAGCGGACGTAGCGTCATACCATAGTCCGTTCGAACTAGTATTGAGCCAGTGGTCCGTACCTGTGGTTCCTCTCGTACTGCACAGGAATTCCGTTAAGATAGCGACAAACAATGCACACCAGTAGGGTAAAACTAACCTGTCTCACGACGGTCTAAACCCAGCTCACGTTCCCTTGAAAGGGTGAACAATCCTACGCTTGGTAAATTTTGCTTTACAATGATAGGAAGAGCCGACATCGAAGGATCAAAAAGCCACGTCGCTATGAACGCTTGGCGGCCACAAGCCAGTTATCCCTGTGTATTGTCACCTGGGTGCTGACAAGTGAAGATGTGGTAAACAAACGCTCCGTCAAGAAGTGGTGAAAATTTGGTGAAAATCGTAATTAAATCGTGTTAAAAGTGTCAAAATCGTGCTCAGAGCACCCGATTTACCCAAAAATAGTGAAGTTCGGCCAAAAAACGACAATTTTTGTGCAAATACAGTTTTGTTGTGTTTTTGCCCCCTCCGGGAGCACCGAAGTGCACTGGTGTTCAGGTGTGCAAAAAATCACCTCTTTTCCTGCCGGAAGAGGTTGATTTAGGGTAAATCGTGGCCGCTAAAGCCTTTAAAACGGTTTCCGAGTCGATCGGAACAGTGGAAGTGCGACAAAAAACGATATTTTGGTGCCCATACATTTTGTATGGGAAACTTTGGACACTCATAGCTCAGTGAAATTTTAACGGATTTGGACCGGATATGTTTTAAATCGTGTGCGGAGTGCCAAAGAAATGATTTTGTGAAAAAACCGCATCAAAATCGGTGATTTAAGTGCTGAAAAAAGTGGAAAACATTTTTGCAACACGTGTTGACAGTACTGCCCAGGCGGCATTTCCCAAGGTATATAATATTGAGTGTATTATAAAGTGGAAAATTTTTATCGCCTGATCGGTTCCGTGAGTGTTGGAGGTGGTTGAGCTCGGAGAGACGATTCGGGGAAAATTTTTCCCCCCGCTCCCACCTCACCCCATCGCCCTCAGTGACCCTTGTCCTTATTAAGGCCTTATCAAGGTGCATGAAATTTTGGACTTCGCTGGAAAATTACACAAGTGCAGTGGAAAATTCTGGTTTTGTGCTGGAAAATTCGGGGACCTCCAGACGCACCCCCTGGATTTTTTCCGGACCTCCAGCACCCCCCCCGCATTTTCCGGATTTCCTTATCAAGGCGCTAAAAAGGTGAGAAACATATAAACGCAGTGGAAAATTATTTGCGGGCTGCAAAAAATTCCGGTTTTGGGCTCAAAAATTCGGGGACCACCTGCCACACCCCCTGAAATTTTTTCCGCGCCCCCATCACCCACCCACCGCCCCCCCCGGATCAGGAATCGCGGATTTTTGGTGGATTTTCGGGTTTTTCGCCATTTTCGGGTGAAAGGAGAGGAGATAGGAGCTTGGTGTGTTCGGGAGTTTTGCTCAGGAGGGGCAATTACATCTAGCCCCCCACCCCCCTGGGTCATTTTCCACCCCCCCTGGCCAATTCGGCATTTTGGGGGGTCCAGCAGTCGCCCAGAGCCCCACCTTGCGACCACTCCAGTAAAGCCGCTGGAGTCCACGAGTCGGGAGAACACCCCCCCGACCACCCACCACCCACCCTTCATCCACCAGAGCTCAAATAGTGGGTTTCCGCTTCAGGTGGGAGGATTTTAGCCTCCCACCTTGCCGACCATGCCAGTGAGCGGATCCAGCGCAGGCAGGACGCTGCGACCATTGACAGGACGGGCAACTTCGGTTGATTGCCGTCCAAGCATGGAGCCGCGAGTGGTGGTTAGTCGAGCAAGCGTGCAGGTGGCACCGAGGCCGTCGCCTCGCTCGACTGCGACAACGACGTCGTCAACGGCGGGTAACGAGGAGCTCCGCGAGCTGGTGCGGACGCTCCGCGAGGAGCTCTCCCTCCTTCGGTCGCAGATGCAGGAGATGGCATCTGAATCCAAGGAGAACATGCGAGCGTACAAGGAAGAGGCTCGCCAGCGGGAGGAGCGCGCTTGGCAGGAGGTTGCTGCTCTCCGTGAGGAGCTGAAGGCGGAACGTCAGCAGCGCCATCAGCAGGGCGGCCAGCAGCAGCAGAGGCAGCAGCAGCAGCAGCGGGCAACGGGTGCGGTGACGGCAACGGTGGTGTCGTCTCCGGACCAGGATGACGGATCTTGGGTTGAGGTGGTGCGCCGGAAGCCGGCACGCCAGCTGCCGGTTCAGCAGCAGCAGCAGCGTCAGCAGCAGCAGCAGCGTCCGCAGCAGCAACAGCGTTCGCAGCAGCAGCAGCAGCGCCCACAGCAGCAACAGCGTCCGCAGCAGCAACAGCGTCCGCAGCAGCAGTCATCTTCGCAGCAGCCACAACAGCTGCGAAAGTCACGCCGCGTGCGGCAAGACATGGTGGAGGTCGCGCCATCGGAGGGTCAGACGTGGGATTCTCTCTACGCGATGGTCCGACGCGCAATTAAGGAGGATGCCGCGTTCAAGGATCTGGTTGGCCACATCCTGATCGGACGCCGTACGCATTCGTCCCTCTTGCGGATGGAGCTGAGTCGTTCAGCGAACTCTGCGCTGGTGTTGCGGGACGTGCAGAAGATCGTCGGGGATGCCGGAATGGCTAGACTGGTGACGGAGATGAGCGAGGTCATCGTCTGCCATGTGGATCCGCTGGCACAAGAGGATGAGCTGAAGGTGGTTATTGACCAGGAGCTGCAGGGCTGTGCGGGAATCGCGTCGGTCAGCATGTGGCAGCTGCAGGACGGCACGAAGCGCGCCCGCGTTCGCCTTCCCACCAAGGCGGCTAAGCAGCTGGTGGGCCGGAAGATGGCACTTTGCGACTGCATCAGCACGATCAAGGAAGCCCCGGCCACTCCAACGGCGCGACTGCGGTGTTACCGCTGTCTGGAACGAGGTCACGTGGCCCGCGATTGCCGGTCCAGCATCGATCGGCAGGGCGTCTGCATCCGTTGCGGAGTCGACGGTCATCGGGCCAGCACCTGTAGCGCCGATATCAAGTGTGCCGTTTGCGGAGGTCCCCATCGTGTGGGGCATAGCTCATGTGTCCGTTCGGCAGCCTCTTCAACCTAAGGATCCTGCAGCTGAACGTGGACCACTGTCAGGCAGGACAGGACCTTGCGCTGCAAGCAGCGCGCGAACATCGTGCCGACGTTCTGCTCCTGTCTGACATGTACAGGCCGCCCTCCCACAACGGGAACTGGGCGTACGACGGGGCCAGGAGAGTGGCAGTGGTGGCCACCGGATCGCACCCCATCCAACGGGTATGGAGCTGCGCCGTGTCCGGTCTGGTGGCTGCCCAGGTGGCTGGAGTCACGTTCGTCTGCTGCTATGCGCCGCCACGTCGTCCCTCGCGCGAGTTTGAGCAGTTCCTTGAAGCCGTGGAACTCGAGACCGCTGCCCACTCCCGAGTCGTCATCGCCGGCGACTTCAACGCCTGGCACACGGAGTGGGGTAGTGCGAGGACCGAACCGCGCGGGGAGGAGCTTTGGAGCATGGTTGACCGGTTGGGGCTGTCAGTTCTCAACCAGGGCAACGAGCCGACATTCATCGGAAGAGGAGCAGCAACACCGAGTGTCATCGATGTGACTTTCGCCAGCCCGTCGATCGTCGTGGCAGGTGCGTGGGAGGTGCTCCCGTTCGCCCGGTCCGATCACCAGCTGGTAAGGTTCGTGGTGGAGGGTCCCGCACAGCCATCGAGGGATACGCAGCATCCTCAGCTTGGCCAGTCGCAGCGGTCATCACGTCGTGAACCACAGGCTAGCCGGCAGCGCGCACCATGCGCTGGTAGGCGGTGGAAGATGCACCAGTTCAATGAAGCTTCTTTCCTTCACGCTCTCGAGGACGTGAACTTTGTTGAGCTAGCTGCAACTGATGGGGGCATGGTGGATGCTCTTACGGAAGCGTGTGACATCACCATGCAGCGGGTCTCTCAGCTACACAGCAACCCTCACCGGAACGTGTACTGGTGGTCGCCTGAGTTGGAGCGTCTTCGTGGGATCTGCCTGGCTGCGCGTGAGCGGCTGAGTCATGCCATCGACCCTGAGGAGCGGAGCATCGCAGCGGCGGAACATCGCACGGCGAAGCGCAATTTGGAGAAGTCGATCCGAGCCAGGAAGCGACAGGAGTTCGATGAACTCATCAGCGCCGCCGAGGAGAACGTGTTTGGTGCCGGATACAGGGTGGTGACGTCTCGGCTGCGTGGCAGTCGTGTGCCGCCCGAGACCGACCGCGCTGAGTTGGAGCGGATTGTCACTGATCTGTTCCCGGTCCATCCACCAGTATTGTGGCCTGATGCTGACGGCGGTTTCGAGTCGGTCGAGTCAACAGTCGCAGACGTGACTCGCGAGGAGCTGCTGGCCATCGTCTCTGAGATGAGCTCGAGGAAGGCTCCTGGTTTGGACGGTATCCCGAACGCTGCGGTGAAGGCGGCGATTAGGAGATACCCGGAGGTCTTCTGCCGTTTGTATCAGGACTGCCTGGTCCGCGGCACGTTTCCGCCGCAGTGGAAAAGGCAGCGCCTGGTATTGCTGCCAAAGCCGGGCAAACCTCCGGGTGAGAGCTCGTCCTACCGGCCGCTCTGCATGTTGGACGCGTTGGGCAAGGTGCTCGAGAAGCTGATTCTGAACCGCCTCAACCAACATCTGGAGGACGTCGATTCGCCGCAGCTGTCCAGCGAGCAGTACGGCTTCCGCAAGGGACGCTCCACAGTCAACGCGATCGAGCGGGTTGTCGACGCGGGCAGGAAGGCCATGGCGTTCGGCCGCACCAATTCCCGCGACAAACGCTGCCTGATGGTGGTAGCGCTCGACATCCGCAACGCCTTCAACACGGCGAGCTGGCAGTGTATTGCCGAAGCGTTGCGGACCAAAGGAGTTCCGTCGCTACTGGAGAAGGTAGTAAGATCATACTTCGAGGGACGCGAGCTGATCTTCGACACGAGTGATGGCCCCGTCGTACGTCCCATCACTGCTGGAGTTCCACAGGGGTCCATCCTGGGCCCGACCCTGTGGAACCTGATGTATGACGGTGTGCTGAATGTTGCGCTACCACCCGGCGTTGAGATCATCGGCTACGCGGACGATCTTGTCGTTCTCGCCCCGGGCACAACGCCATCGACAGCAGCAGCTACAGCGGAGGAGGCTGTGTCAGCGGTAGACCGGTGGTTGCGAGAACACCATTTGGAGCTGGCACACGCCAAGACTGAGATGACGGTGATATCCAGTCTTAAGAATCCTCCGGAGGGCATCTCAATCACCGTTGGAGGCGTGGTCGTCCCGTATTCGCGGACCTTGAAGTATCTGGGAGTTCGTCTCCAGGACCATCTCTCCTGGGTACCGCATGTGACGGCGATCACCGAGAAGGCGACGCAGGTTGTGCAGGCAGTAAATCGCCTGATGCCGAACCACCAGGGGCCGAAGACCTCCAAGTCTCGCTTGCTGGCGGCAGTCGCAGACTCCGTCATGCGTTATGCCGCCCCGGTCTGGCACGGCGCTCTGGCCAATCGGGAGTGCCGCAGGTTGTTGCAGCGTGTCCAGCGGAAGTCTGCGATTCGAGTTGCCCGGGCTTTTGCAACTGTCCGGTACGAGACTGCCGTGCTGTTGGCTGGACTTGTGCCGATCTGCAGAGCGGTGGAGGAGGACACCCGAGTCCACAGTCGTCGTGGTACGCGCACCAGTGGCGAACTTCGGACCGAGGAGCGACAGCGGACCATCGCCGAGTGGCAGTCGGCGTGGAATGCTGATGCCGCAGCAGAGGGAGCCAGCAAGTACGTCAGGTGGGCCCACCGTACGATCCCGGACATCGGATCGTGGCAGTCGCGGAACCACGGAGAGGTTACCTTCCATCTGTCGCAGGTACTATCCGGTCACGGATTTTTCCGTGAGTACCTTTGCGACATGGGTTTCACCTCATCCCCGGACTGCACGTGGTGCCCTGGCGTCGCTGAGAGTGCCGAGCATGCTATGTTCGTGTGCCCTCGCTTTGCCGCCATCCGGAGGCAACTGTTGGACGGCGTAGTTCCGGAGTCGCTGGAGGGCCACATGCTTCAGTGTCCGGAGAACTGGAGTAACGTGTGTGAGGCTGCCAAACGAATCACGCATGCGCTGCAGCGTGACTGGGACGAGTTCCGGACCATGTTGGCGTCCCAGGGAATGTTGCCGGATAATGTCCACCGACCGGATCCCGATGCTGTTCGACGTGCTCGCTATGATCGGCGTAACGTCGCGCGAAACCGGCAGAGGGCACAGCAACGGGAGGAGCAGCGGGGTGGGCGGCCGCCATCACCACCCCCTTCACCGAGGACCATCGAACGTAGAGCTGCTGTTCGCGAACGGGTCGCTCGCCATCGTCAGCGGCTACGTGAGTTGATAGCGGAAGTGCGTCGGGCCGCGTCACCCGAAAGTAACGACGACAGCACCAGCGACGAGGAGGACCATCGTGGTTACATTCTCCACGTCGGTAGATCGTCGAATGATGAGTCGAGGGATGGCCTCAACGCGGCCGAAACAGCCGCCGCCGCCGAGGCAGAGAACTCCTCGCGTTAAGACTGCGCAGAACATCCGGGAAGAGCGGTAGAGGTAGGCCCAGCGGGGCATTGCGCATGCAAGGCTTTAGTTATCCACGTAACGTGATTAAAAGGATTCTATTCTAAATAAAGTGATAGGTGCTGATAAGCACGGTATAGGGCAGCGTTAAGCGCAGAAAACTTCCGCCCCGTACGAAACCCTCGCGGGTGATGGTGCGGAAGGGTGTGAGGGATGGGTTAACGTCTCATATGAACTGTACATTGTACAACTATTATGTTAATAAAACCATCCTTCAAGTATAAAAAAAAAAAAAAAAAAGCCAGTTATCCCTGTGGTAACTTTTCTGACACCTCTTGCTAAAAACTCGTTATACCAAAAGGATCGTAAGGCCAAGCTTTCGCTGTCCCGGCGTGTACTGAACGTTAGGATCAAACCAGCTTTTGTCCTTATGCTCAACGGGTGGTTTCTGTCCACTCTGAGCTGACCTTTGGACACCTCCGTTATCGTTTTGGAGATGTACCGCCCCAGTCAAACTCCGCACCTGGCACTGTCCATGACGTGGACCGAGAGGTTTATTCAGATGTCTTCGAGCCAAGCGGCACCAGAAACCGGAGAAGCGAAGGCGATCGGCGCAAACGGTCGAACGGCGACAGAACACGCGGGACGGACCGACGTGCGCACGCTTGAACCCTTGCGGGCCACGGCGGCGGTCGGCGCCCGGTGACGACGCGCGTCGATGCTACGACGACACACGCACCCGGTGGCACCACCCAGCGACATGCTGAACGCGGAGCTAGAAACACG
>NW_026045193.1:107500-125000 GCF_943734845.2 Anopheles funestus
AACTCATGTGCTTGGATCGGATCGAGCTATTGAGTATTGGGCCTGCATACTCGCTCATCCGTATCCTTTGCGTACCGCCCCATGGCCCCGTCCTTAGAGTTAATGACTAGTAGGCTTAACTCTTTGTATGTCTGCACCACAGTTCCCGTTCGTTCCGTGCCGTGGCCGGATACGTATTGCACATCGGTATACCTGTCGCTACTCAGGCAACTCGTGTGCGTGGATTGGATCGAGCTCATGGGGTGTGTAGAGATTCCATGTTATAATTGCAAGTCCATATCCACTTTATAGGTTAAAGTCATAAGTTGTGATTGCACAACCATACTTCATAAGAGTTTAATAACTCTTCAACTAACTTTCGTTCTGGTGTCTTGGTATCAAATCGCATAAGACACAAGATTCTACTGGCCAAATAGAATCTAGCACATTGGTTAACCTGGCGCCGCAGTCAACTCATGTGCTTGGATCGGATCGAGCTATTGAGTATTGGGCCTGCATACTCGCTCATCCGTATCCTTTGCGTACCGCCCCATGGCCCCGTCCTTAGAGTTAATGACTAATAGGCTTAACTCTTTGTATGTCTGCACCACAGTTCCCGTTCGTTCCGTGCCGTGGCCGGATACGTATTGCACAACAGTAGATACCATCACCTGACGTATCTAACACACCACTATTGTAACTCGTCGTCGAAGGACCTTTCAAGTGCCTGATGGCCAGGGGAGCTCTTACACGGCACGGAGACACAGTGATGCTCGCCCATCACAGTGTACAACGATCGAGTTTGCTTAAGTGTCTGGGTACCTACACACCAGACACAATGCAATGGCCACGGATCCACACAAGGCACATCACATGCAGAAAGCTTCACCAGATTATGACACATACCACACTCTTGTAACTCGTCGTCGAAGGGGCGTTCAAAGTGCCTTACGGCTAGGGGAGATCTAGCACGGCACGGAGACACAGTGATGGTTGCCCATCAAAGTGTACAACGATCGAGTTTGCTTTCCGCGCAAGCGTTCTAAGTGTCTGGGTACCTACACACCAGACACAATGCAATGGCCACGGATCCACACAAGGCACATCACATGCAGAAAGCTTCACCAGATTCTGACACATACCACACTCTTGTAACTCGTCGTCGAAGGGGCGTTCAAAGTGCCTTACGGCTAGGGGGGATCTAGCACGGCACGGAGACACAGTGATGGTCACCCATCAAAGTGTACAACGATCGAGTTTGCTTTCCGCGCAAGCGTTCTAAGTGTCTGGGTATCTAAGCACCAGACACAATGCAATGGCCACGGATCCACACAAGGCACATCACATGCAGAAAGCTTCACCAGATTCTGACACATACCACACACATGCAACTCGTCGTCGAAGGGGCGTTCAAGTGCCTTACGGCTAGGGGAGATCTAGCTCGGCACGGAGACACAGTGATGGTCACCCATCAAAGTGTACAACGAACGAGTTGGCTTTCAACAAATTCTGACACATAGCAAGCGAGCGACCGAGCTACACCGAAGGCAGCCCATGGTTGGTCACTCGCGGACGATCATCAGTAATGATCCTTCCGCAGGTTCACCTACGGAAACCTTGTTACGACTTTTACTTCCTCTAAATCATCAAGTTCGGTCAACTTCAGCCATGCCAGCTGCAGCTCACGAAGGAACCGCGGAAGGTAAGCCTCCAGAAACCTCACTAAATAATCCATCGGTAGTAGCGACGGGCGGTGTGTACAAAGGGCAGGGACGTAATCAGCACTAGCTAATGACTAGTGCTTACTAGAAATTCCAGGTTCATGGGGACCGTTGCAGTCCCCAATCCCGACTAGATGGGCATTTTAGTGATTTCCCGTTCCTCTCGGAATGGGGGCGCCTATTGGCGAGAACACGCTGCGACCCACATTGTAGCACGCGTGCAGCCCAGAACATCTAAGGGCATCACGGACCTGTTATCGCTCATTCTCAGCTTGCTAAACACAAGTTGTCCCGCTAAGCAGGGCAAACGTAGCCGACGACCGCCCGTGAAGGCGCCGCCCGGCTGTAACGTCAGGTGCGCCCGGAGGCGCACTGCTGACAGCGTTCTAGTTAGCATGTTTGAGTCACGTTCGTTATCGGAATTAACCAGACAAATCATTCCACGAACTAAGAACGGCCATGCACCACTACCCTTAAATTTGAGAAAGAGCTATCAATCTGTCTTACCTCGATAAGTTTGGACCTGGTAAATTTTCCCGTGTTGAGTCAAATTAAGCCGCAAGCTCCACTTCTTGTGGTGCCCTTCCGTCAATTCCTTTAAGTTTCAACTTTGCAACCATACTTCCCCCGGAACCCGATTTTGGTTTCCCGGAAGCGACTGAGAGCACCGAATAGGGGTAGCGTCTCCCAATTGCTAATTGGCATCGTTTACGGTTAGAACTAGGGCGGTATCTAATCGCCTTCGATCCTCTAACTTTCGTTCTTGATTAAAGAAAGCATCCATGGCAAACGCTTTCGCTTCAGTTGGTCCTACGACGGTCTACGAATTTCACCTCTCGCGCCGTAATACCAATGCCCCCAACTACTTCTGTTAATCATTACCTCTAGGTTTCTGACAAACCAACGAAATCGTATAAACCGAGGTCATATTCCATTATTCCATGCAAGATTATTCTCGGCCAACGCCAACCCCACGGGGGGGCCGGACGCTTTGTCTTAGCCTGCTTTGAGCACTCTAATTTGTTCAAGGTAAATGTGAGTATCTTGAGCACCATGAGGAGCCCGTGCCGGAGTTAACCGGTAGCACGGTACTCGTTCACAGAGTAACGCCCAAGTACACCATTGTGAGTCGCAGCCGTGAGCGCGCGCACGAACGGCCCCGGCGTGTAACCGGGCGCCCGTGGCGGTCACGTGTCTGGACGGGCAATCAACTTCGAACGTTTTAACCGCAACAACTTTAATATACGCTAGTGGAGCTGGAATTACCGCGGCTGCTGGCACCAGACTTGCCCTCCACTTGATCCTTGTTGAAGGATTTATACTCAACTCATTCCAATTATGGACCATCGTTAGAGAGGTCCATATTGTTATTTCTCGTCACTACCTCCCCGTACTGGGATTGGGTAATTTACGCGCCTGCTGCCTTCCTTGGATGTGGTAGCCATTTCTCAGGCTCCCTCTCCGGAATCGAACCCTGATTCCCCGTTACCCGTCGCAACCATGGTAGTCCTCTACACTACCATCAATAGTTGATAGGGCAGACATTTGAAAGATCTGTCGTCAGTCGACAAGCGACCATACGATCTGCGTCCTTATCCAGACTTCAACTCAAGCCGCCCGGAGGCGATTGGTTTAACTAATAAGTGCACCAGTTCAGCTACCCGCGAGGGCAACAGTCCCGGCATGTTGCATGTATTAGCTCTGGATTTTCCACAGTTATCCAAGTAACTAGTGGTAGGATGATCTTGTGAATTATAGCTGTTATACTGAGCCTTATGCGGTTTCACATTCATTTATGTTTGTACTTAGACATGCATGGCTTAACCTTTGAGACAAGCGTATATTACTGGTAGGATCAACCAGAATTCGTTCCACTACAGACACACACTCGCTTAGTGGGAAATAAATTTCCACACAACTCTCTCTCTCTAGAACCATATGGAATGGCTCTTTGGTGTTGGGTAAGGCACCAATTTGTTGGGGTGTAACGGTCACCACCAACTTTAAGTTTGTTAGGGCACAACGGAAACCACTAACTAAACTTTAGGAAACTAAATTTCCTCACACATTATCTCTCACCATATTAGCACTAGGTGCTATCCACGATTGTACAACGTTTCAACTCTTGAATCGACCGTAGGGCCGCGGAATTGCTTCCGGGCCCCTATTCTCGCTATTAATTGTTCATCTCTTTCAATACATCGAGTTCGTTCCATTGGGTAGTTCGCATGGCGAACGTTTTGATGCAGCCCCCTGGGGGACCACGGCACTTTACACCGGGTATGGTGTATGCGCAACCTACAGATAACAATAAACCCCTTATGCGTGTGTAAACCGATGTTGGGCTGCTCAACATCTTTCATGGTTACATCACTTGCACCAGAACCCACGGTGCCGATTTGGTAATATGTTGTACATTTACTCTCAAGATGTACGCTTCGGCCCCTTATTCAGGGGCTCAAGCTATTACCAGCAAGAACAATCCTCATCCAGACTTGAACTCGAAACACCCGCAGGCGAACGGTTTAACTAATAAGTGCACCAGTCTTGAATCCATGCGTCGGTGGAAACAATGCCGGCGTGTTGCATGTATTAGCTCTGAACTTAGCGAGTGATTGCCTTGCAGCTGTCATACTGAGCGTAGAGCGTGATTATCGCTCACTTGAACCATGTTGAATGGCTCTTTGGTGTAGGGTAAGGCACCAATTTGTTGGGGCGTAACGGTCACCACCAACTTAAGACTTGCTTATAGGTATTTCAACGTTTTCAACTCTTAAATCGACCGTGTTTCATTATCATCTCTTCTTCTTATTAAATGCATAGAGTTCGTTCCATTGGGTAGTTCGCGTGGCGAACGGTTTGATGCAGCCCCCCGGGGGGGACCACGGCACTTTACACCGGGCATGGTGTATGCGCAACCTACAGATCACCAATATATTTGTGATCGATAATGCACACTTCTTACACGACTGACCAGTCGACAGCGCTGCCTTCCTATTATGCGTGTGTAAACCGATGTTGGGCTGCTCAACATCTTTCACGGTTACATCACTTGCACCCGAACCCATGGTGCCGATTTGGTAATATGTTGTACATGGTCTCAAGATGTACGCTTCGACCCCTTATTCAGGGGCTCAAGCTATTACCAGCAAGATCAATCCTCATCCAGACTTGAACTCGAAACACCCGGAGGCGAACGGTTTAACTAATAAGTGCACCAGTCTTGAATCCATGCGTCGGTGGAAACAATGCCGGCATGTTGCATGTATTAGCTCTGAACATAGCGAGTGATTGCCTTGTAGCTGTCGAACTGAGCGTAGAATGTGATTATCGCTCACTTGAAAGGGTCAAGCCCTTTCGAGTCGTCCGGTTTTTACGCCAGACGACTCGGTCCACCATCTTTCGGGATACAAGTTGACTAAGTGGTACCACTACACTTATCAACTTTCGATTTGGTAATCCTCATCCAGCTTCCTTTCTGGAGGTCCCGAGGATTACCAATTGGGCTGTCATACTGAGCTCATATATTGGAGATCGATAATGCACACTTCTTACACGACTGACCAGTCGACAGCGCTGCCTTCCTATTATGCGTGTGTAAACCGATGTTGGGCTGCTCAACATCTTTCACGGTTACATCACTTGCACCCGAACCCATGGTGCCGATTTGGTAATATGTTGTACATGGTCTCAAGATGTACGCTTCGACCCCTTATTCAGGGGCTCAAGCTATTACCAGCAAGAACAATCCTCATCCAGACTTGAACTCGAAACACCCGGAGGCGAACGGTTTAACTAATAAGTGCACCAGTCTTGAATCCATGCGTCGGTGGAAACAATGCCGGCGTGTTGCATGTATTAGCTCTGAACTTAGCGAGTGATTGCCTTGCAGCTGTCATACTGAGCGTAGAGCGTGATTATCGCTCACTTGAACCATGTTGAATGGCTCTTTGGTGTTGGGTAAGGCACCAATTTGTTGGGGCGTAACGGTCACCACCAACTTAAGACTTGCTTATAGGCATTTCAACGTTTTCAACTCTTAAATCGACCGTGTTTCATTATCATCTCTTCTTCTTATTAAATGCATCGAGTTCGTTCCATTGGGTAGTTCGCGTGGCGAACGGTTTGATGCAGCCCCCCGGGGGGGACCACGGCACTTTACACCGGGCATGGTGTATGCGCAACCTACAGATCACCAATATATTTGTGATCGATAATGCACACTTCTTACACGACTGACCAGTCGACAGCGCTGCCTTCCTATTATGCGTGTGTAAACCGATGTTGGGCTGCTCAACATCTTTCACGGTTACATCACTTGCACCCGAACCCATGGTGCCGATTTGGTAATATGTTGTACATGGTCTCAAGATGTACGCTTCGACCCCTTATTCAGGGGCTCAAGCTATTACCAGCAAGAACAATCCTCATCCAGACTTGAACTCGAGTCACCCGGAGGCGAACGGTTTAACTAATAAGTGCACCAGTCTTGAATCCATGCGTCGGTGGAAACAATGCCGGCATGTTGCATGTATTAGCTCTGAACATAGCGAGTGATTGCCTTGCAGCTGTCGAACTGAGCGTAGAATGTGATTATCGCTCACTTGAAAGGGTCAAGCCCTTTCGAGTCGTCCGGTTTTTACGCCAGACGACTCGGTTCACCATCTTTCGGGAAGGGACCGTCTCGGTCGCAAGCTGCTCCGGTCCCCAAACAACCTGCGACAAATGATAGGAAATGCCGACATCAATACGTGTTCAGTTTGGTTTATCGCTCATAGGTCTTTTTGACCATCGATCCCTGATTATAACTCTCAATTAAACAGTCAGGAGAGTAAGGCATGCCCATCGATATCTCATCGACAGGCGATACCGCAAGAACGGCCAACGACACATCAGGTGATCGATTATTGCTACGACTTTTGCTTAATCGTTTCCACTCCTTGGAGAAAGAAACCCCCGGGGACCGTCTCGGTCGCAAGCTGCTCCGGTCCCTAAACAACCTGCGACAAATGATAGGAAATGCCGACATCAATACGTGTTCAGTTTGGTTTATCGCTCATTGGTCTGTTTGACCATCGATCCCTGATTAAACTCTCAGTAATCCAGTCGGGAGAGTAAGGCATGCCCATCGATATCTCATCGACAGGCGATACCGCTTGAACGGCCAACGACACATCAGAGGATCGTATCTTGCTACAACTTTTGCTTAATCGTTTCTTCTCCTTGGAGAAAGAAACCCCCGGGGACCGTCTCGGCCGCAAGCTGCTCCGGTCCCTAAACAACCTGCGGCATCAAATGATAGGAAAAGCCGACATCAATACGTGTTCAGTTTGGTTTATCGCTCATTGGTCTGTTTGACCATCGATCCCTGATTAATACTCTCAATTAGAAGGTCGGTAGAGTAAGGCATGCCCATCGATATCTCATCGACAGGCGATACCGCATGAACGGCCAACGACACATCAGAGGATCGTATCTTGCTACAACTCTTGCTTAATAGTTTCCACTCCTTGGAGAAAGAAACCCCCGGGGACCGTCTCGGCCGCAAGTTGCTCCGGTCCCTAAACAACCTGCGGCATCAAATGATAGGAAAAGCCGACATCAATACGTGTTCAGTTTGGTTTATCGCTCATAGGTCTGTTTGACCATCGATCCTAGAATTCAACTTTCGAGTAAGGCATGCCCGTCGATATCTCATCGATAGGCGATACCGGTAGAACGGCCAACGACACACATCTAGGATCGCATTTACTCTTCCTTGGATGGATAACCAATACCCTAGGACCGTTTCATCGCGAGCTGCTCCGGTCCTCAAACAACTCGCGAACCACCGATAGGATGATATTAGGAATGGCCGACTTTCATCCTTTAACTCTCAGTTCTGCTTACCAAAACATAGGTACTTGGACCTTAAAGACCACTATATGTTCCCCGATCGGGGGCAATCGGAACGTCTATCCATCATCAACATCGTTTCACTCATTCCGAACCACCAAATTGGACAGACAGTACCATATTCACCAACCGATTGCTTCAACTTCGCAAACTGTATGGTAAGTTCTACTAATTTCACATCTTACCATCGACTAATAGTGCATAAATCCACTTGGAAATCACTTTTCCTTGGTCCTCGGACCTTCTACGACAACGTCCAACAAATATCCGAAGTCGTTTCCCAACTTAGACCAAGCATTTCGTATCTTTACTTCTAATCGATTTTTTCTCTCATAATTGACGATCAAAATCTAAAAACCACATTTTGAGCCAGAAGCAGTCGTCCGATCGTCCTGGGGGTAGTCTCAATCGATTTAGAAGGGCCCAATTCATAAAGATACGTACTCAGTCAAATTCATGCTTCTGGCTCACCTACCCCCTATATAGAAAACGAAAGCGTACAGGCGTGGAAAACGTGCCATTTTTCTCCATCACGGACTTTTTTTTTCTCGTTGCACCGACTCTAGTAAAAAAGTGAAATTTTTTACTAGTTACCAACTTTTGCAAATTATCATCGGATATCACTTTTCATGGTCTATAGTAAGTTCTTATCACGTTTTAGTAGTTTTTGAAAAAAAAATTTTTTTGAACTTTTCAAAATTTTTCAAAACAAAGTTTTTGTAGGCGGTTTTGTGTATGGAGGGTTACTAGTCTCGGGGTCACTGTTTGACCAAAAAACCACTATATATCATTCGAAAGGTAATTTCAAGGGCTACAAAAAATTGTTCTACGGCACCCCCCTCCGACGTCTAGTATTCGAGTTATTGGCCAAAAACCATCACTTGAGCGATTTTTCGTTCAGGGTACCCGACTCTAGTAAAAAAGTGAAATTTTTCTCGATTGACCAAGTGTTGCAAATGACCATCGGATTTCACTTTTTATGGTCTATAGTGAGTTCTGATCACGATTTGGTACTTTTTGAAAAAATTTTTTTGACGCACTTTTCAAAATTTTGCAAAACCAAAACTTTTTAGGCGGTTTTGTGTATGGAGGGTTACTAGTCTCGGGGTCACTGTTTGACCAAAAAACCACTATATATCATTCGAAAGGTAATTTCAAGGGCTACAAAAAATTGTTCTACGACACCCCCCTCCGACGTCTAGTATTCGAGTTATTGGCCAAAAACCGCAACTATAGCGGTTTTTCGTACAGGGTACCCGACTCTAGTAAAATGATGCGATTTTTACTAGTCTAGGAACTTTTTGGTCAAAAAATCAAGTATATGTCATTCGATAGATAATTTCAAGGGCTACCAAAAATTGTTCCACGACACCCCCCTGCGACGTCTAGTATTCGAGTTATTAGCCAAAAACCGCAACTTATGCGGTTTTTCGTCCAGGGTACCCGACTCTAGTAAAATGATGCGATTTTTACTAGTCTAGGGAACTTTTTGGCCAAAAATCAAGTATATGTCATTCGATAGATAATTTCAAGGGCTACCAAAAATTGTTCCACGACACCCCCCTGCGACGTCTAGTATTCGAGTTATTAGCCAAAAACCGCAACTTAAGCGGTTTTTCGTCCAGGGTACCCGACTCTAGTAAAATGATGCGATTTTTACTAGTCTAGGGAACTTTTTGGCCAAAAATCAAGTATATGTCATTCGATAGATAATTTCAAGGGCTACCAAAAATTGTTCCACGACACCCCCCTGCGACGTCTAGTATTCGAGTTATTAGCCAAAAACCGCAACTATAGCGGTTTTTCGTCCAGGGTACCCGACTCTAGTAAAATGATGCGATTTTTACTAGTCTAGGGAACTTTTTGGCCAAAAATCAAGTATATGTCATTCGATAGATAATTTCAAGGGCTACCAAAAATTGTTCCACGACACCCCCCTGCGACGTCTAGTATTCGAGTTATTAGCCAAAAACCGCAACTATAGCGGTTTTTCGTCCAGGGTACCCGACTCTAGTAAAATGATGCGATTTTTACTAGTCTAGGGAACTTTTTGGCCAAAAATCAAGTATATGTCATTCGATAGATAATTTCAAGGGCTACCAAAAATTGTTCCACGACACCCCCCTGCGACGTCTAGTATTCGAGTTATGGGCCAAAAACCATTCATACTTGAGCATTTTGCTCATTTTGCCTGTACGGGTACCGGGGACTAGTAAAATCAGGCCAATTTTACTAGAGTGGGGGTACTTTTTGGTCAAAAAAACAACTTTTGCTCGTTCGATAGGGAATCGATAGGGCAACAAAAAATCGTTCTACGACCCCCCCTTCCGATGTCTAGTATTCGAGTTATGGGCCAAAAACAGTTTATAGTTAATTTTTCACTCGATTTTTCACCAAGTATCGCACATTACTCCGGTTCTATGCATTGGATCGTCAATCTTTAAGATTTTATGGGTAGTTCCAACTGTTTGCTACATTTCATCCATACATCACGAACCGATTCAATGTCTGTGGTAGAAGTTATTAGAGGAATAAAAAAATTTACCCTTGGCTTTGGACCGTACAAGTTTACCCATTTTTGGCCCGTATTTGCCCCATAGCTCCGCCGGTATCCAAGATATCGCCACACTTTCTTCTGGCCATGGGTAGATGGCACTTGTGGCTAGATTTCTTCCATGCACCACTAATCGCTACCATGTCTGTGGCCGGAGCTATTCACGAAAGCGCCTCGCGCACTTGGTCGGATTTTTGGTCCAACTTCACCATTTTTGGCCCATATTTGCCCCATAGCTCCGCCGGTATCCAAGATAGCGCCACACTTTCTTCTGGCCATGGGTAGATGGCACTTGTGGCTAGATTTCTTCCATGCACCACTAATCGCTACCATGTCTGTGGCCGGAGCTATTCACGAAAGCGCCTCGCGCACTTGGTCGGATTTTTGGTCCAACTTCACCATTTTTGGCCCATATTTGCCCCATAGCTCCGCCGGTATCCAAGATAGCGCCACACTTTCTTCTGGCCATGGGTAGATGGCACTTGTGGCTAGATTTCTTCCATGCACCACTAATCGCTACCATGTCTGTGGCCGGAGCTATTCACGAAAGCGTCTCGCGCACTTGGTCGGATTTTTGGTCCAACTTGCACCATTTTTGGCCCGTATTTGCACCATAGCTCCGCCGGTATCCAAGATATGGCCACACTTTCTTCTGGCCATGGGTAGATGGCACTTGTGGCTAGATTTCTTCCATGCACCACTAATCGCTACCATGTCTGTGGCCGGAGCTATTCGACGAACAACCATCGCATTTACCTAGGTACTTTTTCGGATTTTTGGTCCAACTTGCACCATTTTTGGCCCATATTTGCCCCATAGCTCCGCCGGTATCCAAGATATGGCCACACTTTCTTCTGGCCATGGGTAGATGGCACTTGTGGCTAGATTTCTTCCATGCACCACTAATCGCTACCATGTCTGTGGCCGGAGCTATTCACGAAAGCGCCTCGCGCACTTGGTCGGATTTTTGGTCCAACTTGCACCATTTTTGGCCCATATTTGCCCCATAGCTCCGCCGGTATCCAAGATATCGCCACACTTTCTTCTGGCCATAGCTAGATGGCACTTGTGGCTAGATTTTTTCCATGCACCACTAATCGCTACCATGTCTCTGGCCGGAGCTATTCGACGAACAACCATCGCATTTACCTAGGTACTTTTTCGGATTTTTGGTCCAACTTGCACCATTTTTGGCCCATATTTCCCCCATAGCTCCGCCGGTATCCAAGATATGGCCACACTTTCTTCTGGCCATGGGTAGATGGCACTTGTGGCTAGATTTCTTCCATGCACCACTAATCGCTACCATGTCTGTGGCCGGAGCTATTCACGAAAGCGCCTCGCGCACTTGGTCGGATTTTTGGTCCAACTTGCACCATTTTTGGCCCATATTTGCCCCATAGCTCCGCCGGTATCCAAGATATCGCCACACTTTCTTCTGGCCATAGCTAGATGGCACTTGTGGCTAGATTTTTTCCATGCACCACTAATCGCTACCATGTCTCTGGCCGGAGCTATTCGACGAACAACCATCGCATTTACCTAGGTACTTTTTCGGATTTTTGGTCCAACTTGCACCATTTTTGGCCCATATTTCCCCCATAGCTCCGCCGGTATCCAAGATATGGCCACACTTTCTTCTGGCCATGGGTAGATGGCACTTGTGGCTAGATTTCTTCCATGCACCACTAATCGCTACCATGTCTGTGGCCGGAGCTATTCACGAAAGCGCCTCGCGCACTTGGTCGGATTTTTGGTCCAACTTGCACCATTTTTGGCCCATATTTGCCCCATAGCTCCGCCGGTATCCAAGATATGGCCACACTTTCTTCTGGCCATGGGTAGATGGCACTTGTGGCTAGATTTCTTCCATGCACCACTAATCGCTACCATGTCTGTGGCCGGAGCTATTCGACGAACAACCATCGCATTCACCTTCTCGTTGCACTTCTTCGGGAATTTGGTGCAACCAAGTTTTCACTATAACTTGGTCATTTTCCGTCCATCGGACATGCGGTTTTGGGTGTCGATACTTGACACCGCACGCTACAATATGTTCCTCCACGACCATGTGGTCCGATGCTTCCAACAGGAGCTATTCGAGGATTACCGATTTTTCACCATTAAAAATGCTCAATTTTGCACCAACTTTTGCCTATAACTCAGGCTGTATCGATCGGATCTTCAATCTTGAAAAAGTTTTGGATAGGTGGCATCAAATGCTACATTTCGTTCTTCCACGTCAACTTTGTCCGATGTCTAGCAAAAAAGTTATTCGCGAACCAAGTCCAGAACCCATGCAATGGCTGCCCACATTGCATACATCACGGCGGTTAACTCTCGTTACTCTATACCGAGGACTTGGTACATTTTCAGGCATTCGTTGCTACTTCTCGGTTCATGATATTCGTTTACGGTCTTCACTAGGGCATTTGGTGCTCCTTATCGGTTCATGATATTCGTTTACGGTCTTCACTAGGGCATTTGGTGCCTCTTATCGGTTCATGATATTCGTTTACGGTCTTCACTAGGGCATTTGGTGCCTCTTATCGGTTCATGATATTCGTTTACGGTCTTCACTAGGGCATTTGGTGCTCCTTATCGGTTCATGATATTCGTTTACGGTCTTCACTAGGGCATTTGGTGCTCCTTCTCGGTTCATGATATTCGTTTACGGTCTTCACTAGGGCATTTGGTGCTCCTTCTCGGTTCATGATATTCGTTTACGGTCTTCACTAGGGCATTTGGTACTGGGCTTCCCACTTTCTACTGATCGATCCATACTCACTTGCGTGCACCTAGCCTAGGAAGGTTTCCTATGGCTTCCCATCTTTCTACTGATCGATCCATACTCACTTGCGTGCACCTAGCCTAGGAAGGTTTCCTATGGCTTCCCATCTTTCTACTGATCGATCCATACTCACTTGCGTGCACCTAGCCTAGGAAGGTTTCCTATGGCTTCCCATCTTTCTACTGATCGATCCATACTCACTTGCGTGCACCTAGCCTAGGAAGGTTTCCTTGGGCTTCCCATCTTTCTACTGATCGATCCATACTCACTTGCGTGCACCTAGCCTAGGAAGGTTTCCTTGGGCTTCCCATCTTTCTACTGATCGATCCATACTCACTTGCGTGCACCTAGCCTAGGAAGGTTTCCTATGGCTTCCCATCTTTCTACTGATCGATCCATACTCACTTGCGTGCACCTAGCCTAGGAAGGTTTCCTATGGCTTCCCATCTTTCTACTGATCGATCCATACTCACTTGCGTGCACCTAGCCTAGGAAGGTTTCCTATGGCTTCCCATCTTTCTACTGATCGATCCATACTCACTTGCGTGCACCTAGCCTAGGAAGGTTTCCTTGGGCTTCCCACTTTCTACTGATCGATCCATACTCACTTGCGTGCACCTAGCCTAGGAAGGTTTCCTATGGCTTCCCATCTTTCTACTGATCGATCCATACTCACTTGCGTGCACCTAGCCTAGGAAGGTTTCCTATGGCTTCCCATCTTTCTACTGATCGATCCATACTCACTTGCGTGCACCTAGCCTAGGAAGGTTTCCTTGGGCTTCCCATCTTTCTACTGATCGATCCATACTCACTTGCGTGCACCTAGC
This sequence comes from Anopheles funestus, assembly GCF_943734845.2. Taxonomy (NCBI): domain Eukaryota; kingdom Metazoa; phylum Arthropoda; class Insecta; order Diptera; family Culicidae; genus Anopheles; species Anopheles funestus. The sequence continues at coordinate 121,268 of NW_026045193.1, forward strand.
CTAGGAAGGTTTCCTTGGGCTTCCCATCTTTCTACTGATCGATCCATACTCACTTGCGTGCACCTAGCCTAGGAAGGTTTCCTATGGCTTCCCATCTTTCTACTGATCGATCCATACTCACTTGCGTGCACCTAGCCTAGGAAGGTTTCCTATGGCTTCCCATCTTTCTACTGATCGATCCATACTCACTTGCGTGCACCTAGCCTAGGAAGGTTTCCTATGGCTTCCCATCTTTCTACTGATCGATCCATACTCACTTGCGTGCACCTAGCCTAGGAAGGTTTCCTATGGCTTCCCATCTTTCTACTGATCGATCCATACTCACTTGCGTGCACCTAGCCTAGGAAGGTTTCCTTGGGCTTCCCATCTTTCTACTGATCGATCCATACTCACTTGCGTGCACCTAGCCTAGGAAGGTTTCCTTGGGCTTCCCATCTTTCTACTGATCGATCCATACTCACTTGCGTGCACCTAGCCTAGGAAGGTTTCCTATGGCTTCCCATCTTTCTACTGATCGATCCATACTCACTTGCGTGCACCTAGCCTAGGAAGGTTTCCTATGGCTTCCCATCTTTCTACTGATCGATCCATACTCACTTGCGTGCACCTAGCCTAGGAAGGTTTCCTATGGCTTCCCATCTTTCTACTGATCGATCCATACTCACTTGCGTGCACCTAGCCTAGGAAGGTTTCCTATGGCTTCCCATCTTTCTACTGATCGATCCATACTCACTTGCGTGCACCTAGCCTAGGAAGGTTTCCTTGGGCTTCCCATCTTTCTACTGATCGATCCATACTCACTTGCGTGCACCTAGCCTAGGAAGGTTTCCTATGGCTTCCCATCTTTCTACTGATCGATCCATACTCACTTGCGTGCACCTAGCCTAGGAAGGTTTCCTATGGCTTCCCATCTTTCTACTGATCGATCCATACTCACTTGCGTGCACCTAGCCTAGGAAGGTTTCCTTGGGCTTCCCATCTTTCTACTGATCGATCCATACTCACTTGCGGCACCTAGCCTAGGAAGGTTTCCTTGGGCTTCCCATCTTTCTACTGATCGATCCATACTCACTTGCGTGCACCTAGCCTAGGAAGGTTTCCTATGGCTTCCCATCTTTCTACTGATCGATCCATACTCACTTGCGTGCACCTAGCCTAGGAAGGTTTCCTTGGGCTTCCCATCTTTCTACTGATCGATCCATACTCACTTGCGTGCACCTAGCCTAGGAAGGTTTCCTTGGGCTTCCCATCTTTCTACTGATCGATCCATACTCACTTGCGTGCACCTAGCCTAGGAAGGTTTCCTTGGGCTTCCCATCTTTCTACTGATCGATCCATACTCACTTGCGTGCACCTAGCCTAGGAAGGTTTCCTATGGCTTCCCATCTTTCTACTGATCGATCCATACTCACTTGCGTGCACCTAGCCTAGGAAGGTTTCCTATGGCTTCCCATCTTTCTACTGATCGATCCATACTCACTTGCGTGCACCTAGCCTAGGAAGGTTTCCTATGGCTTCCCATCTTTCTACTGATCGATCCATACTCACTTGCGTGCACCTAGCCTAGGAAGGTTTCCTATGGCTTCCCATCTTTCTACTGATCGATCCATACTCACTTGCGTGCACCTAGCCTAGGAAGGTTTCCTATGGCTTCCCATCTTTCTACTGATCGATCCATACTCACTTGCGTGCACCTAGCCTAGGAAGGTTTCCTTGGGCTTCCCATCTTTCTACTGATCGATCCATACTCACTTGCGTGCACCTAGCCTAGGAAGGTTTCCTATGGGCTTCCCATCTTTCTACTGATCGATCCATACTCACTTGCGTGCACCTAGCCTAGGAAGGTTTCCTATGGCTTCCCATCTTTCTACTGATCGATCCATACTCACTTGCGTGCACCTAGCCTAGGAAGGTTTCCTATGGCTTCCCATCTTTCTACTGATCGATCCATACTCACTTGCGTGCACCTAGCCTAGGAAGGTTTCCCTTTGGTACCGACTTCCATCTACGCACTCGATATAACCTAGGTACTTGGTACCGATGATGGTTAACACTCAAGCATTTCTTGCATCCTGCGTGCAAGGTACCAATTTTCACTTCTTAGGTACGTTTATGGGCCCGCATTTATCCAATATCGCTCCGATGGCCTTTCGCATTATTTCATCCGATAGCCCTTGCCAAAAGCTACCAAAAGTTCCTCCACGGCCATGTGCTCCGACGCTTAGTTTAGGAAATATTCGAAAAAATTCATCTTAGGAAAAATTTTCTTATTGGAAAATCACCTTAAATCGATGGCCATTTTTTGGGCAAAAACTTTAACGTCTTCCCGACTTTGCGGGAATTGCGAATTTTAGGCACCCAGAGAAAATCTTTTACTTTAAGGGGGCGGCCGCGAAGTTGCCCAAAGTCTCGGACACAAAAATTCTCAAGTTCCCCACTCTAGTAAAGCGCCCTATGAGTATCTCCTGGCCCGCGAGCTCTGCGAGCGGGCCAGCTTCGGCGATTTTTGCCTTTTCGCCTAGGCGGTTCTTCTACGAAATTGGTCCACAGCTTTTGCTCAGAAAGCTAGCATTTGTTGCAACAGTTAGGTACTTGGTACCACATTTTGGTATCCATTTGGGCATTTGTGGCAACTACTCGGTACTTTGGCCCACATTTCGCTCTACTCGGGCTTCTATGGTGGTACTTGTCGGTACTTCTGGCCAACTTAGGCCAATTGGGTGCAACTTGTGGGTACTCTGTGGGTACTTTAGGGCATATTGTGTCTTTCGGGTGAACCTTCGCGATACTTCATGGGTACTGATGGCCAACTTAGGAACATTCAGTGCAACCTTTGGGCCTAAGGAAATTTGTCCAACTCTTTGGACTTAGAAAATTTTCTGGACTTAGAAAATTTTCTGGACTTGTAAAAATTTTCAAATGTTCAATTTGGCCCACATTTCGCTCTACTCGGGCCTCTATGGTGCTACTTGGCGGTACTTTTGGCCAACTTAGGCCAATTGGGTGCTCTTTGTGGGTACTCTATCGGTACTTTTGGCCAACTTAGGCCAATGGGGTGCTATATGTGGGTGCTCTATCGGTACTTTTGGCCATGTTAGGCCCATTCGGTGCTATATGTGGGTGCTCTATCGGTACTTTTGGCCATGTTAGGCCCATTCGGTGCTATTTGTGGGTACTCTATCGGTACTTTTGGCCAACTTAGGCCCATGGGGTGCTCTTTGTGGGTACTCTATCGGTACTTTTGGCCATGTTAGGCCCACTCGGTGCTATTTGTGGGTACTCTATCGGTACTTTTGGCCATGTTAGGCCCACTCGGTGCTATTTGTGGGTGCTCTATCGGTACTTTTGGCCAACTTAGGCCAACTGGGTGCTATTTGTGGGTACTCTATCGGTACTTTTGGCCAACTTAGGCCAACTCAGTGCTTCTTGTGGGTACTCTATCGGTACTTTTGGCCAACTTAGGCCCATTCGGTGCTATTTGTGGGTACTCTATCGGTACTTTTGGCCAACTTAGGCCAACTCAGTGCTATTTGTGGGTACTCTATCGGTACTTTTGGCCAACTTAGGCCAACGCGGTGCTATTTGTGGGTACCCTATCGGTACTTTGGGACATATTATGTCCTTCGGGTGAACCTTCTCGATACCTCATGGGTACTTGTGGCCAACTTAGGAAAATTCAGTGCAACCTATGGGCCTTTGGAAATTGTTTCAACACTTTGGACTTAGAAAATTT
>NW_026045193.1:130000-141765 GCF_943734845.2 Anopheles funestus
TTTTGATTCGATCTCTCAACAACAACTCTCGGTCGACTTGGTCGACTTGGACCCACGATGTCTCCCCCCGAGCATGTCGAGCCAACTGCACCACTATTGTATTGGACAACATGTTCCCCTCGGGCATCGATGGGTTAATCATGCACCACTATTATAAAACCCTTTGACGTTTTCCCCCAAGCACGTTGATCCAGTATTACGACGGATACGGTCAACGAATTCTTGGACATCAAAGAGGTTTTCGATTGAATTTCCCCATGTTTCACAACGTACTCTTAGCGGTATCCTACGATACGTCTCACTCTATTTGTGTGTGTGCGCGTTTACGTGCGTGCGATTTATGCGGTTCACCCCTTTACTTTCAGCGCCCTGCGGTCCCAACAAAGGTCCCGAGCACGCCATTATGCACAGTGTGGAAGCGTGTTTCCCCCACGACACTAGACGGGCTGCTCGCCATAGTGTTCTATTGTGGCACGCTCCACCCTGAAGTTTGGTTTGTTGTATATCAAGGAATTGATAGGCACTCAAGAATGTGTGCATCGGCCGGGTTTAATCGTCCGACGCGCAATATGCGTTCAACTTATCGGTGTTCATGTGTCCTGCAGTTCACATTGTGACGCGCATTTAGCTGCGGTCTTCATCGATCCATGAGCCGAGTGATCCCCTGCCTAGGGTTTTATAGTAAGGTTCCCAATGTAACACAATCCCGGTGGTACGTCCAAAGACTAACTTTCTGACTAAGTTGTCTTTATTACCCAATAGTCCCAGGCCTTGTGACTTGTGGCTCATGTCTACGCCCATGGCCACCATTCGCTAAGATAGTTTTGAAGTCACTTTGAAGGCCCAGGAACAACTCTCTTAGCACATCGGTTAACCTGGCGCCGCAGTCAACTCATGTGCTTGGATCGGATCGAGCTATTGAGTATTGGGCCTGCATACTCGCTCATCCGTATCCTTTGCGTACCGCCCCATGGCCCCGTCCTTAGAGTTAATGACTAATAGGCTTAACTCTTTGTATGTCTGCACCACAGTTCCCGTTCGTTCCGTGCCGTGGCCGGATACGTATTGCACATCGGTATACCTGTCGCTACTCAGGCAACTCGTGTGCGTGGATTGGATCGAGCTCATGGGGTGTGTAGAGATTCCATGTTATAATTGCAAGTCCATATCCACTTTATAGGTTAAAGTCATAAGTTGTGATTGCACAACCATACTTCATAAGAGTTTAATAACTCTTCAACTAACTTTCGTTCTGGTGTCTTGGTATCAAATCGCGTAAGACACAAGATTCTACTGGCCAAATAGAATCTAGCACATTGGTTAACCTGGCGCCGCAGTCAACTCATGTGCTTGGATCGGATCGAGCTATTGAGTATTGGGCCTGCATACTCGCTCATCCGTATCCTTTGCGTACCGCCCCATGGCCCCGTCCTTAGAGTTAATGACTAATAGGCTTAACTCTTGTTTGTCTGCACCACAGTTCCCGTTCGTTCCGTGCCGTAGCCGGATACGTATTGCACACTAGTAGACACCGTAATCTGACGTATCTAACACACCACTATTGTAACTCGTCGTCGAAGGACCTTTCAAGTGCCTGATGGCCAGGGGAGCTCTTACACGGCACGGATACACAGTGATGCTCGCCCATCAAAGTGTACAACGATCGAGTTTGCTTAAGTGTCTGGGTACCTACACACCAGACACAATGCAATGGCCACGGATCCACACAAGGCACATCACATGCAGAAAGCTTCACCAGATTATGACACATACCACACTCTTGTAACTCGTCGTCGAAGGGGCGTTCAAAGTGCCTTACGGCTAGGGGAGATCTAGCACGGCACGGAGACACAGTGATGGTTGCCCATCAAAGTGTACAACGATCGAGTTTGCTTTCCGCGCAAGCGTTCTAAGTGTCTGGGTACCTACACACCAGACACAATGCAATGGCCACGGATCCACACAAGGCACATCACATGCAGAAAGCTTCACCAGATTCTGACACATACCACACTCTTGTAACTCGTCGTCGAAGGGGCGTTCAAAGTGCCTTACGGCTAGGGGGGATCTAGCACGGCACGGAGACACAGTGATGGTCACCCATCAAAGTGTACAACGATCGAGTTTGCCTTTCCGCGCAAGCGTTCTAAGTGTCTGGGTATCTAAGCACCAGACACAATGCAATGGCCACGGATCCACACAAGGCACATCACATGCAGAAAGCTTCACCAGATTCTGACACATACCACACACATGCAACTCGTCGTCGAAGGGGCGTTCAAGTGCCTTACGGCTAGGGGAGATCTAGCTCGGCACGGGGACACAGTGATGGTCACCCATCAAAGTGTACAACGAACGAGTTGGCTTTCAACAATTCTGACACATAGCAAGCGAGCGACCGAGCTACACCGAAGGCAGCCCATGGTTGGTCACTCGCGGACGATCATCAGTAATGATCCTTCCGCAGGTTCACCTACGGAAACCTTGTTACGACTTTTACTTCCTCTAAATCATCAAGTTCGGTCAACTTCAGCCATGCCAGCTGCAGCTCACGAAGGAACCGCGGAAGGTAAGCCTCCAGAAACCTCACTAAATAATCCATCGGTAGTAGCGACGGGCGGTGTGTACAAAGGGCAGGGACGTAATCAGCACTAGCTAATGACTAGTGCTTACTAGAAATTCCAGGTTCATGGGGACCGTTGCAGTCCCCAATCCCGACTAGATGGGCATTTTAGTGATTTCCCGTTCCTCTCGGAATGGGGGCGCCTATTGGCGAGAACACGCTGCGACCCACATTGTAGCACGCGTGCAGCCCAGAACATCTAAGGGCATCACGGACCTGTTATCGCTCATTCTCAGCTTGCTAAACACAAGTTGTCCCGCTAAGCAGGGCAAACGTAGCCGACGACCGCCCGTGAAGGCGCCGCCCGGCTGTAACGTCAGGTGCGCCCGGAGGCGCACTGCTGACAGCGTTCTAGTTAGCATGTTTGAGTCACGTTCGTTATCGGAATTAACCAGACAAATCATTCCACGAACTAAGAACGGCCATGCACCACTACCCTTAAATTTGAGAAAGAGCTATCAATCTGTCTTACCTCGATAAGTTTGGACCTGGTAAATTTTCCCGTGTTGAGTCAAATTAAGCCGCAAGCTCCACTTCTTGTGGTGCCCTTCCGTCAATTCCTTTAAGTTTCAACTTTGCAACCATACTTCCCCCGGAACCCGATTTTGGTTTCCCGGAAGCGACTGAGAGCACCGAATAGGGGTAGCGTCTCCCAATTGCTAATTGGCATCGTTTACGGTTAGAACTAGGGCGGTATCTAATCGCCTTCGATCCTCTAACTTTCGTTCTTGATTAAAGAAAGCATCCATGGCAAACGCTTTCGCTTCAGTTGGTCCTACGACGGTCTACGAATTTCACCTCTCGCGCCGTAATACCAATGCCCCCAACTACTTCTGTTAATCATTACCTCTAGGTTTCTGACAAACCAACGAAATCGTATAAACCGAGGTCATATTCCATTATTCCATGCAAGATTATTCTCGGCCAACGCCAACCCCACGGGGGGGCCGGACGCTTTGTCTTAGCCTGCTTTGAGCACTCTAATTTGTTCAAGGTAAATGTGAGTATCTTGAGCACCATGAGGAGCCCGTGCCGGAGTTAACCGGTAGCACGGTACTCGTTCACAGAGTAACGCCCAAGTACACCATTGTGAGTCGCAGCCGTGAGCGCGCGCACGAACGGCCCCGGCGTGTAACCGGGCGCCCGTGGCGGTCACGTGTCTGGACGGGCAATCAACTTCGAACGTTTTAACCGCAACAACTTTAATATACGCTAGTGGAGCTGGAATTACCGCGGCTGCTGGCACCAGACTTGCCCTCCACTTGATCCTTGTTGAAGGATTTATACTCAACTCATTCCAATTATGGACCATCGTTAGAGAGGTCCATATTGTTATTTCTCGTCACTACCTCCCCGTACTGGGATTGGGTAATTTACGCGCCTGCTGCCTTCCTTGGATGTGGTAGCCATTTCTCAGGCTCCCTCTCCGGAATCGAACCCTGATTCCCCGTTACCCGTCGCAACCATGGTAGTCCTCTACACTACCATCAATAGTTGATAGGGCAGACATTTGAAAGATCTGTCGTCAGTCGACAAGCGACCATACGATCTGCGTCCTTATCCAGACTTCAACTCAAGCCGCCCGGAGGCGATTGGTTTAACTAATAAGTGCACCAGTTCAGCTACCCGCGAGGGCAACAGTCCCGGCATGTTGCATGTATTAGCTCTGGATTTTCCACAGTTATCCAAGTAACTAGTGGTAGGATGATCTTGTGAATTATAGCTGTTATACTGAGCCTTATGCGGTTTCACATTCATTTATGTTTGTACTTAGACATGCATGGCTTAACCTTTGAGACAAGCGTATATTACTGGTAGGATCAACCAGAATTCGTTCCACTACAGACACACACTCGCTTAGTGGGAAATAAATTTCCACACAACTCTCTCTCTCTAGAACCATATGGAATGGCTCTTTGGTGTTGGGTAAGGCACCAATTTGTTGGGGTGTAACGGTCACCACCAACTTTAAGTTTGTTAGGGCACAACGGAAACCACTAACTAAACTTTAGGAAACTAAATTTCCTCACACATTATCTCTCACCATATTAGCACTAGGTGCTATCCACGATTGTACAACGTTTCAACTCTTGAATCGACCGTAGGGCCGCGGAATTGCTTCCGGGCCCCTATTCTCGCTATTAATTGTTCATCTCTTTCAATACATCGAGTTCGTTCCATTGGGTAGTTCGCATGGCGAACGTTTTGATGCAGCCCCCTGGGGGACCACGGCACTTTACACCGGGTATGGTGTATGCGCAACCTACAGATAACAATAAACCCCTTATGCGTGTGTAAACCGATGTTGGGCTGCTCAACATCTTTCATGGTTACATCACTTGCACCAGAACCCACGGTGCCGATTTGGTAATATGTTGTACATTTACTCTCAAGATGTACGCTTCGGCCCCTTATTCAGGGGCTCAAGCTATTACCAGCAAGAACAATCCTCATCCAGACTTGAACTCGAAACACCCGCAGGCGAACGGTTTAACTAATAAGTGCACCAGTCTTGAATCCATGCGTCGGTGGAAACAATGCCGGCGTGTTGCATGTATTAGCTCTGAACTTAGCGAGTGATTGCCTTGCAGCTGTCATACTGAGCGTAGAGCGTGATTATCGCTCACTTGAACCATGTTGAATGGCTCTTTGGTGTAGGGTAAGGCACCAATTTGTTGGGGCGTAACGGTCACCACCAACTTAAGACTTGCTTATAGGCATTTCAACGTTTTCAACTCTTAAATCGACCGTGTTTCATTATCATCTCTTCTTCTTATTAAATGCATCGAGTTCGTTCCATTGGGTAGTTCGCGTGGCGAACGGTTTGATGCAGCCCCCCGGGGGGGACCACGGCACTTTACACCGGGCATGGTGTATGCGCAACCTACAGATCACCAATATATTTGTGATCGATAATGCACACTTCTTACACGACTGACCAGTCGACAGCGCTGCCTTCCTATTATGCGTGTGTAAACCGATGTTGGGCTGCTCAACATCTTTCACGGTTACATCACTTGCACCCGAACCCATGGTGCCGATTTGGTAATATGTTGTACATGGTCTCAAGATGTACGCTTCGACCCCTTATTCAGGGGCTCAAGCTATTACCAGCAAGATCAATCCTCATCCAGACTTGAACTCGAAACACCCGGAGGCGAACGGTTTAACTAATAAGTGCACCAGTCTTGAATCCATGCGTCGGTGGAAACAATGCCGGCATGTTGCATGTATTAGCTCTGAACATAGCGAGTGATTGCCTTGTAGCTGTCGAACTGAGCGTAGAATGTGATTATCGCTCACTTGAAAGGGTCAAGCCCTTTCGAGTCGTCCGGTTTTTACGCCAGACGACTCGGTTCACCATCTTTCGGGAAGGGACCGTCTCGGTCGCAAGCTGCTCCGGTCCCCAAACAACCTGCGACAAATGATAGGAAATGCCGACATCAATACGTGTTCAGTTTGGTTTATCGCTCATAGGTCTTTTTGACCATCGATCCCTGATTATAACTCTCAATTAAACAGTCAGGAGAGTAAGGCATGCCCATCGATATCTCATCGACAGGCGATACCGCAAGAACGGCCAACGACACATCAGGTGATCGATTATTGCTACGACTTTTGCTTAATCGTTTCCACTCCTTAGAGAAAGAAACCCCCGGGGACCGTCTCGGTCGCAAGCTGCTCCGGTCCCTAAACAACCTGCGACAAATGATAGGAAATGCCGACATCAATATGTGTTCAGTTTGGTTTATCGCTCATTGGTCTGTTTGACCATCGATCCCTGATTAAACTCTCAGTAATCCAGTCGGGAGAGTAAGGCATGCCCATCGATATCTCATCGACAGGCGATACCGCTTGAACGGCCAACGACACATCAGAGGATCGTATCTTGCTACAACTTTTGCTTAATCGTTTCTTCTCCTTGGAGAAAGAAACCCCCGGGGACCGTCTCGGTCGCAAGCTGCTCCGGTCCCTAAACAACCTGCGACAAATGATAGGAAATGCCGACATCAATATGTGTTCAGTTTGGTTTATCGCTCATTGGTCTGTTTGACCATCGATCCCTGATTAAACTCTCAGTAATCCAGTCGGGAGAGTAAGGCATGCCCATCGATATCTCATCGACAGGCGATACCGCATGAACGGCCAACGACACATCAGAGGATCGTATCTTGCTACAACTCTTGCTTAATAGTTTCCACTCCTTGGAGAAAGAAACCCCCGGGGACCGTCTCGGCCGCAAGTTGCTCCGGTCCCTAAACAACCTGCGGCATCAAATGATAGGAAAAGCCGACATCAATACGTGTTCAGTTTGGTTTATCGCTCATAGGTCTGTTTGACCATCGATCCTAGAATTCAACTTTCGAGTAAGGCATGCCCGTCGATATCTCATCGATAGGCGATACCGGTAGAACGGCCAACGACACACATCTAGGATCGCATTTACTCTTCCTTGGATGGATAACCAATACCCTAGGACCGTTTCATCGCGAGCTGCTCCGGTCCTCAAACAACTCGCGAACCACCGATAGGATGATATTAGGAATGGCCGACTTTCATCCTTTAACTCTCAGTTCTGCTTACCAAAACATAGGTACTTGGACCTTAAAGACCACTATATGTTCCCCGATCGGGGGCAATCGGAACGTCTATCCATCATCAACATCGTTTCACTCATTCCGAACCACCAAATTGGACAGACAGTACCATATTCACCAACCGATTGCTTCAACTTCGCAAACTGTATGGTAAGTTCTACTAATTTCACATCTTACCATCGACTAATAGTGCATAAATCCACTTGGAAATCACTTTTCCTTGGTCCTCGGACCTTCTACGACAACGTCCAACAAATATCCGAAGTCGTTTCCCAACTTAGACCAAGCATTTCGTATCTTTACTTCTAATCGATTTTTTCTCTCATAATTGACGATCAAAATCTAAAAACCACATTTTGAGCCAGAAGCAGTCGTCCGATCGTCCTGGGGGTAGTCTCAATCGATTTAGAAGGGCCCAATTCATAAAGATACGTACTCAGTCAAATTCATGCTTCTGGCTCACCTACCCCCTATATAGAAAACGAAAGCGTACAGGCGTGGAAAACGTGCCATTTTTCTCCATCACGGACTTTTTTTTTCTCGTTGCACCGACTCTAGTAAAAAAGTGAAATTTTTTACTAGTTACCAACTTTTGCAAATTATCATCGGATATCACTTTTCATGGTCTATAGTAAGTTCTTATCACGTTTTAGTAGTTTTTGAAAAAAAAATTTTTTTGAACTTTTCAAAATTTTTCAAAACAAAGTTTTTGTAGGCGGTTTTGTGTATGGAGGGTTACTAGTCTCGGGGTCACTGTTTGACCAAAAAACCACTATATATCATTCGAAAGGTAATTTCAAGGGCTACAAAAAATTGTTCTACGGCACCCCCCTCCGACGTCTAGTATTCGAGTTATTGGCCAAAAACCATCACTTGAGCGATTTTTCGTTCAGGGTACCCGACTCTAGTAAAAAAGTGAAATTTTTCTCGATTGACCAAGTGTTGCAAATGACCATCGGATTTCACTTTTTATGGTCTATAGTGAGTTCTGATCACGATTTGGTACTTTTTGAAAAAATTTTTTTGACGCACTTTTCAAAATTTTGCAAAACCAAAACTTTTTAGGCGGTTTTGTGTATGGAGGGTTACTAGTCTCGGGGTCACTGTTTGACCAAAAAACCACTATATATCATTCGAAAGGTAATTTCAAGGGCTACAAAAAATTGTTCTACGACACCCCCCTCCGACGTCTAGTATTCGAGTTATTGGCCAAAAACCGCAACTATAGCGGTTTTTCGTACAGGGTACCCGACTCTAGTAAAATGATGCGATTTTTACTAGTCTAGGAACTTTTTGGTCAAAAAATCAAGTATATGTCATTCGATAGATAATTTCAAGGGCTACCAAAAATTGTTCCACGACACCCCCCTGCGACGTCTAGTATTCGAGTTATTAGCCAAAAACCGCAACTTAAGCGGTTTTTCGTCCAGGGTACCCGACTCTAGTAAAATGATGCGATTTTTACTAGTCTAGGGAACTTTTTGGCCAAAAATCAAGTATATGTCATTCGATAGATAATTTCAAGGGCTACCAAAAATTGTTCCACGACACCCCCCTCCGACGTCTAGTATTAGAGTTATTAGCCAAAAACCGCAACTATAGCGGTTTTTCGTCCAGGGTACCCGACTCTAGTAAAATGATGCGATTTTTACTAGTCTAGGGAACTTTTTGGCCAAAAATCAAGTATATGTCATTCGATAGATAATTTCAAGGGCTACCAAAAATTGTTCCACGACACCCCCCTGCGACGTCTAGTATTCGAGTTATTAGCCAAAAACCGCAATTATAGCGGTTTTTCGTCCAGGGTACCCGACTCTAGTAAAATGATGCGATTTTTACTAGTCTAGGGAACTTTTTGGCCAAAAATCAAGTATATGTCATTCGATAGATAATTTCAAGGGCTACCAAAAATTGTTCCATGACACCCCCCTGCGACGTCTAGTATTCGAGTTATGGGCCAAAAACCATTCATACTTGAGCATTTTGCTCATTTTGCCTGTACGGGTACCGGGGACTAGTAAAATCAGGCCAATTTTACTAGAGTAGGGGTCCTTTTTGGTCAAAAAAACAACTTTTGCTCGTTCGATAGGGAATCGATAGGGCAACAAAAAATCGTTCTACGACCCCCCCTTCCGATGTCTAGTATTCGAGTTATGGGCCAAAAACAGTTTATAGCTAATTTTTCACTCGATTTTTCACCAAGTATCGCACATTACTCCGGTTCTATACATTGGATCGTCAATCTTTAAGATTTTATGGGTAGTTCCAACTGTTTGCTACATTTCATCCATACATCACCAACCGATTCAATGTCTGTGCTAGAAGTTATTAGAGGAATAAAAAAATTTACCCTTGGCTTTGGACCGTACAATTTTACCCATTTTTGGCCCATATTTGCCCCATAGCTCCGCCGGTATCCAAGATATGGCCACACTTTCTTCTGGCCATGGGTAGATGGCACTTGTGGCTAGATTTCTTCCATGCACCACTAATCGCTACCATGTCTGTGGCCGGAGCTATTCACGAAAGCGCCTCGCGCACTTGGTCGGATTTTTGGTCCAACTTGCACCATTTTTGGCCCATATTTGCCCCATAGCTCCGCCGGTATCCAAGATATGGCCACACTTTCTTCTGGCCATGGGTAGATGGCACTTGTGGCTAGATTTCTTCCATGCACCACTAATCGCTACCATGTCTGTGGCCGGAGCTATTCACGAAAGCGCCTCGCGCACTTGGTCGGATTTTTGGTCCAACTTGCACCATTTTTGGCCCATATTTGCCCCATAGCTCCGCCGGTATCCAAGATATGGCCACACTTTCTTCTGGCCATGGGTAGATGGCACTTGTGGCTAGATTTCTTCCATGCACCACTAATCGCTACCATGTCTGTGGCCGGAGCTATTCGACGAACAACCATCACATTTACCTAGGTACTTTTTCGGATTTTTGGTCCAACTTGCACCATTTTTGGCCCATATTTGCCCCATAGCTCCGCCGGTATCCAAGATATGGCCACACTTTCTTCTGGCCATGGGTAGATGGCACTTGTGGCTAGATTTCTTCCATGCACCACTAATCGCTACCATGTCTGTGGCCGGAGCTATTCGACGAACAACCATCGCATTCACCTTCTCGTTGCACTTCTTCGGGAATTTGGTGCAACCAAGTTTTCACTATAACTTGGTCATTTTCCGTCCATCGGACATGCGGTTTTGGGTGTCGATACTTGACACCGCACGCTACAATATGTTCCTCCACGACCATGTGGTCCGATGCTTCCAACAGGAGCTATTCGAGGAGTACCGATTTTTCACCATTAAAAATGCTCAATTTTGCACCAACTTTTGCCTATAACTCAGGCTGTATCGATCGGATCTTCAATCTTGAAAAAGTTTTGGATAGGTGGCATCAAATGCTACATTTCGTTCTTCCACGTCAACTTTGTCCGATGTCTAACAAAAAAGTTATTCGCGAACCAAGTCCAGAACCCATGCAATGGCTGCCCTCATTGCATACATCACGGCGGTTAACTCTCGTTACTCTATACCGTGGACTTGGTACTTTTTCAGGCATTCGTTGCTACTTCTTGGTTCATGATATTCGTTTACGGTCTTCACTAGGGCATTTGGTGCTTCTTATCGGTTCATGATATTCGTTTACGGTCTTCACTAGGGCATTTGGTGCTCCTTATCGGTTCATGATATTCGTTTACGGTCTTCACTAGGGCATTTGGTGCCTCTTATCGGTTCATGATATTCGTTTACGGTCTTCACTAGGGCATTTGGTGCCTCTTATCGGTTCATGATATTCGTTTACGGTCTTCACTAGGGCATTTGGTGCTCCTTATCGGTTCATGATATTCGTTTACGGTCTTCACTAGGGCATTTGGTGCTCCTTCTCGGTTCATGATATTCGTTTACGGTCTTCACTAGGGCATTTGGTGCTCCTTCTCGGTTCAAGATATTCGTTTACGGTCTTCACTAGGGCATTTGGTACTGGGCTTCCCACTTTCTACTGATCGATCCATACTCACTTGCGTGCACCTAGCCTAGGAAGGTTTCCTTGGGCTTCCCATCTTTCTACTGATCGATCCATACTCACTTGCGTGCACCTAGCCTAGGAAGGTTTCCTATGGCTTCCCATCTTTCTACTGATCGATCCATACTCACTTGCGTGCACCTAGCCTAGGAAGGTTTCCTATGGCTTCCCATCTTTCTACTGATCGATCCATACTCACTTGCGTGCACCTAGCCTAGGAAGGTTTCCTTGGGCTTCCCATCTTTCTACTGATCGATCCATACTCACTTGCGTGCACCTAGCCTAGGAAGGTTTCCTATGGCTTCCCATCTTTCTACTGATCGATCCATACTCACTTGCGTGCACCTAGCCTAGGAAGGTTTCCTATGGCTTCCCATCTTTCTACTGATCGATCCATACTCACTTGCGTGCACCTAGCCTAGGAAGGTTTCCTATGGCTTCCCATCTTTCTACTGATCGATCCATACTCACTTGCGTGCACCTAGCCTAGGAAGGTTTCCTTGGGC
>NW_026045194.1:2500-12500 GCF_943734845.2 Anopheles funestus
AATTGTTCATCTCTTTCAATACATCGAGTTCGTTCCATTGGGTAGTTCGCATGGCGAACGTTTTGATGCAGCCCCCTGGGGGACCACGGCACTTTACACCGGGTATGGTGTATGCGCAACCTACAGATAACAATAAACCCCTTATGCGTGTGTAAACCGATGTTGGGCTGCTCAACATCTTTCATGGTTACATCACTTGCACCAGAACCCACGGTGCCGATTTGGTAATATGTTGTACATTTACTCTCAAGATGTACGCTTCGGCCCCTTATTCAGGGGCTCAAGCTATTACCAGCAAGAACAATCCTCATCCAGACTTGAACTCGAAACACCCGGAGGCGAACGGTTTAACTAATAAGTGCACCAGTCTTGAATCCATGCGTCGGTGGAAACAATGCCGGCGTGTTGCATGTATTAGCTCTGAACTTAGCGAGTGATTGCCTTGCAGCTGTCATACTGAGCGTAGAGCGTGATTATCGCTCACTTGAACCATGTTGAATGGCTCTTTGGTGTAGGGTAAGGCACCAATTTGTTGGGGCGTAACGGTCACCACCAACTTAAGACTTGCTTATAGGTATTTCAACGTTTTCAACTCTTAAATCGACCGTGTTTCATTATCATCTCTTCTTCTTATTAAATGCATCGAGTTCGTTCCATTGGGTAGTTCGCGTGGCGAACGGTTTGATGCAGCCCCCCGGGGGGGACCACGGCACTTTACACCGGGCATGGTGTATGCGCAACCTACAGATCACCAATATATTTGTGATCGATAATGCACACTTCTTACACGACTGACCAGTCGACAGCGCTGCCTTCCTATTATGCGTGTGTAAACCGATGTTGGGCTGCTCAACATCTTTCACGGTTACATCACTTGCACCCGAACCCATGGTGCCGATTTGGTAATATGTTGTACATGGTCTCAAGATGTACGCTTCGACCCCTTATTCAGGGGCTCAAGCTATTACCAGCAAGATCAATCCTCATCCAGACTTGAACTCGAAACACCCGGAGGCGAACGGTTTAACTAATAAGTGCACCAGTCTTGAATCCATGCGTCGGTGGAAACAATGCCGGCATGTTGCATGTATTAGCTCTGAACATAGCGAGTGATTGCCTTGTAGCTGTCGAACTGAGCGTAGAATGTGATTATCGCTCACTTGAAAGGGTCAAGCCCTTTCGAGTCGTCCGGTTTTTACGCCAGACGACTCGGTTCACCATCTTTCGGGAAGGGACCGTCTCGGTCGCAAGCTGCTCCGGTCCCCAAACAACCTGCGACAAATGATAGGAAATGCCGACATCAATACGTGTTCAGTTTGGTTTATCGCTCATAGGTCTTTTTGACCATCGATCCCTGATTATAACTCTCAATTAAACAGTCAGGAGAGTAAGGCATGCCCATCGATATCTCATCGACAGGCGATACCGCAAGAACGGCCAACGACACATCAGGTGATCGATTATTGCTACGACTTTTGCTTAATCGTTTCCACTCCTTGGAGAAAGAAACCCCCGGGGACCGTCTCGGTCGCAAGCTGCTCCGGTCCCTAAACAACCTGCGACAAATGATAGGAAATGCCGACATCAATATGTGTTCAGTTTGGTTTATCGCTCATTGGTCTGTTTGACCATCGATCCCTGATTAAACTCTCAGTAATCCAGTCGGGAGAGTAAGGCATGCCCATCGATATCTCATCGACAGGCGATACCGCTTGAACGGCCAACGACACATCAGAGGATCGTATCTTGCTACAACTTTTGCTTAATCGTTTCTTCTCCTTGGAGAAAGAAACCCCCGGGGACCGTCTCGGCCGCAAGCTGCTCCGGTCCCTAAACAACCTGCGGCATCAAATGATAGGAAAAGCCGACATCAATACGTGTTCAGTTTGGTTTATCGCTCATTGGTCTTGTTTGACCATCGATCCCTGATTAATACTCTCAATTAGAAGGTCGGTAGAGTAAGGCATGCCCATCGATATCTCATCGACAGGCGATACCGCATGAACGGCCAACGACACATCAGAGGATCGTATCTTGCTACAACTCTTGCTTAATAGTTTCCACTCCTTGGAGAAAGAAACCCCCGGGGACCGTCTCGGCCGCAAGTTGCTCCGGTCCCTAAACAACCTGCGGCATCAAATGATAGGAAAAGCCGACATCAATACGTGTTCAGTTTGGTTTATCGCTCATAGGTCTGTTTGACCATCGATCCTAGAATTCAACTTTCGAGTAAGGCATGCCCGTCGATATCTCATCGATAGGCGATACCGGTAGAACGGCCAACGACACACATCTAGGATCGCATTTACTCTTCCTTGGATGGATAACCAATACCCTAGGACCGTTTCATCGCGAGCTGCTCCGGTCCTCAAACAACTCGCGAACCACCGATAGGATGATATTAGGAATGGCCGACTTTCATCCTTTAACTCTCAGTTCTGCTTACCAAAACATAGGTACTTGGACCTTAAAGACCACTATATGTTCCCCGATCGGGGGCAATCGGAACGTCTATCCATCATCAACATCGTTTCACTCATTCCGAACCACCAAATTGGACAGACAGTACCATATTCACCAACCGATTGCTTCAACTTCGCAAACTGTATGGTAAGTTCTACTAATTTCACATCTTACCATCGACTAATAGTGCATAAATCCACTTGGAAATCACTTTTCCTTGGTCCTCGGACCTTCTACGACAACGTCCAACAAATATCCGAAGTCGTTTCCCAACTTAGACCAAGCATTTCGTATCTTTACTTCTAATCGATTTTTTCTCTCATAATTGACGATCAAAATCTAAAAACCACATTTAGAGCCAGAAGCAGTCGTCCGATCGTCCTGGGGGTAGTCTCAATCGATTTAGAAGGGCCCAATTCATAAAGATACGTACTCAGTCAAATTCATGCTTCTGGCTCACCTACCCCCTATATAGTAAACGAAAGCGTACAGGCGTGGAAAACGTGCCATTTTTCTCCATCACGGACTTTTTTTTTCTCGTTGCACCGACTCTAGTAAAAAAGTGAAATTTTTTACTAGTTACCAACTTTTGCAAATTATCATCGGATATCACTTTTCATGGTCTATAGTAAGTTCTTATCACGTTTTAGTAGTTTTTGAAAAAAAAAATTTTTTGAACTTTTCAAAATTTTTCAAAACAAAGTTTTTGTAGGCGGTTTTGTGTATGGAGGGTTACTAGTCTCGGGGTCACTGTTTGACCAAAAAACCACTATATATCATTCGAAAGGTAATTTCAAGGGCTACAAAAAATTGTTCTACGGCACCCCCCTCCGACGTCTAGTATTCGAGTTATTGGCCAAAAACCATCACTTGAGCGATTTTTCGTTCAGGGTACCCGACTCTAGTAAAAAAGTGAAATTTTTCTCGATTGACCAAGTGTTGCAAATGATCATCGGATTTCACTTTTTATGGTCTATAGTGAGTTCTGATCACGATTTGGTACTTTTTGAAAAAATTTTTTTGACGCACTTTTCAAAATTTTGCAAAACCAAAACTTTTTAGGCGGTTTTGTGTATGGAGGGTTACTAGTCTCGGGGTCACTTTTTGACCAAAAAACCACTATATATCATTCGAAAGGTAATTTCAAGGGCTACAAAAAATTGTTCTACGGCACCCCCCTCCGACGTCTAGTATTCGAGTTATTGGCCAAAAACCGCAACTATAGCGGTTTTTCGTACAGGGTACCCGACTCTAGTAAAATGATGCGATTTTTACTAGTCTAGGAACTTTTTGGTCAAAAAATCAAGTATATGTCATTCGATAGATAATTTCAAGGGCTACCAAAAATTGTTCCACGACACCCCCCTGCGACGTCTAGTATTCGAGTTATTAGCCAAAAACCGCAACTTAAGCGGTTTTTCGTCCAGGGTACCCGACTCTAGTAAAATGATGCGATTTTTACTAGTCTAGGGAACTTTTTGGCCAAAAATCAAGTATATGTCATTCGATAGATAATTTCAAGGGCTACCAAAAATTGTTCCACGACACCCCCCTCCGACGTCTAGTATTAGAGTTATTAGCCAAAAACCGCAACTATAGCGGTTTTTCGTCCAGGGTACCCGACTCTAGTAAAATGATGCGATTTTTACTAGTCTAGGGAACTTTTTGGCCAAAAATCAAGTATATGTCATTCGATAGATAATTTCAAGGGCTACCAAAAATTGTTCCACGACACCCCCCACCGACGTCTAGTATTAGAGTTATTAGCCAAAAACCGCAACTATAGCGGTTTTTCGTCCAGGGTACCCGACTCTAGTAAAATGATGCGATTTTTACTAGTCTAGGGAACTTTTTGGCCAAAAATCAAGTATATGTCATTCGATAGATAATTTCAAGGGCTACCAAAAATTGTTCCACGACACCCCCCTGCGACGTCTAGTATTCGAGTTATTAGCCAAAAACCGCAATTATAGCGGTTTTTCGTCCAGGGTACCCGACTCTAGTAAAATGATGCGATTTTTACTAGTCTAGGGAACTTTTTGGCCAAAAATCAAGTATATGTCATTCGATAGATAATTTCAAGGGCTACCAAAAATTGTTCCATGACACCCCCCTGCGACGTCTAGTATTCGAGTTATGGGCCAAAAACCATTCATACTTGAGCATTTTGCTCATTTTGCCTGTACGGGTACCGGGGACTAGTAAAATCAGGCCAATTTTACTAGAGTAGGGGTCCTTTTTGGTCAAAAAAACAACTTTTGCTCGTTCGATAGGGAATCGATAGGGCAACAAAAAATCGTTCTACGACCCCCCCTTCCGATGTCTAGTATTCGAGTTATGGGCCAAAAACAGTTTATAGTTAATTTTTCACTCGATTTTTCACCAAGTATCGCACATTACTCCGGTTCTATACATTGGATCGTCAATCTTTAAGATTTTATGGGTAGTTCCAACTGTTTGCTACATTTCATCCATACATCACCAACCGATTCAATGTCTGTGCTAGAAGTTATTAGAGGAATAAAAAAATTTACCCTTGGCTTTGGACCGTACAATTTTACCCATTTTTGGCCCATATTTGCCCCATAGCTCCGCCGGTATCCAAGATATGGCCACACTTTCTTCTGGCCATGGGTAGATGGCACTTGTGGCTAGATTTCTTCCATGCACCACTAATCGCTACCATGTCTGTGGCCGGAGCTATTCACGAAAGCGCCTCGCGCACTTGGTCGGATTTTTGGTCCAACTTGCACCATTTTTGGCCCATATTTGCCCCATAGCTCCGCCGGTATCCAAGATATGGCCACACTTTCTTCTGGCCATGGGTAGATGGCACTTGTGGCTAGATTTCTTCCATGCACCACTAATCGCTGCCATGTCTCTGGCCGGAGCTATTCGACGAACAACCATCGCATTTACCTAGGTACTTTTTCGGATTTTTGGTCCAACTTGCACCATTTTTGGCCCATATTTGCCCCATAGCTCCGCCGGTATCCAAGATATGGCCACACTTTCTTCTGGCCATGGGTAGATGGCACTTGTGGCTAGATTTCTTCCATGCACCACTAATCGCTACCATGTCTGTGGCCGGAGCTATTCACGAAAGCGCCTCGCGCACTTGGTCGGATTTTTGGTCCACCTGGCACCATTGTTGGCCCATATTTGCCCCATAGCTCCGCCGGTATCCAAGATATGGCCACACTTTCTTCTGGCCATGGGTAGATGGCACTTGTGGCTAGATTTCTTCCATGCACTACTAATCGCTACCATGTCTCTGGCCGGAGCTATTCACGAAAGCGCCTCGCGCACTTGGTCGGATTTTTGGTCCAACTTGCACCATTTTTGGCCCATATTTGCCCCATAGCTCCGCCGGTATCCAAGATATGGCCACACTTTCTTCTGGCCATGGGTAGATGGCACTTGTGGCTAGATTTCTTCCATGCACCACTAATCGCTACCATGTCTGTGGCCGGAGCTATTCGACGAACAACCATCGCATTTACCTAGGTACTTTTTCGGATTTTTGGTCCAACTTGCACCATTTTTGGCCCATATTTGCCCCATAGCTCCGCCGGTATCCAAGATATGGCCACACTTTCTTCTGGCCATGGGTAGATGGCACTTGTGGCTAGATTTCTTCCATGCACCACTAATCGCTACCATGTCTGTGGCCGGAGCTATTCGACGAACAACCATCGCATTCACCTTCTCGTTGCACTTCTTCGGGAATTTGGTGCAACCAAGTTTTCACTATAACTTGGTCATTTTCCGTCCATCGGACATGCGGTTTTGGGTGTCGATACTTGACACCGCGCGCTACAATATGTTCCTCCACGACCATGTGGTCCGATGCTTCCAACAGGAGCTATTCGAGGAGTACCGATTTTTCACCATTAAAAATGCTCGTTTTTGCACCAACTTTTGCCTATAACTCAGGCTGTATCGATCGGATCTTCAATCTTGAAAAAGTTTTAAATAGGTGGCACCAAATGCTACATTTCGTTCTTCCACGTCAACTTTGTCCGATGTCTAGCAAAAAAGTTATTCGCGAACCAAGTCCAGAACCCATGCAATGGCTGCCCTCATTGCATACATCACGGCGGTTAACTCTCGTTACTCTATACCGTGGACTTGGTACTTTTTCAGGCATTCGTTGCTACTTCTTGGTTCATGATATTCGTTTACGGTCTTCACTAGGGCATTTGGTGCTCCTTCTCGGTTCATGATATTCGTTTACGGTCTTCACTAGGGCATTTGGTGCTCCTTCTCGGTTCATGATATTCGTTTACGGTCTTCACTAGGGCATTTGGTGCTCCTTCTCGGTTCATGATATTCGTTTACGGTCTTCACTAGGGCATTTGGTGCTCCTTATCGGTTCATGATATTCGTTTACGGTCTTCACTAGGGCATTTGGTGCTCCTTATCGGTTCATGATATTCGTTTACGGTCTTCACTAGGGCATTTGGTGCTCCTTATCGGTTCATGATATTCGTTTACGGTCTTCACTAGGGCATTTGGTAATGGGCTTCCCACTTTCTACTGATCGATCCATACTCACTTGCGTGCACCTAGCCTAGGAAGGTTTCCTTGGGCTTCCCATCTTTCTACTGATCGATCCATACTCACTTGCGTGCACCTAGCCTAGGAAGGTTTCCTATGGCTTCCCATCTTTCTACTGATCGATCCATACTCACTTGCGTGCACCTAGCCTAGGAAGGTTTCCTTGGGCTTCCCATCTTTCTACTGATCGATCCATACTCACTTGCGTGCACCTAGCCTAGGAAGGTTTCCTATGGCTTCCCATCTTTCTACTGATCGATCCATACTCACTTGCGTGCACCTAGCCTAGGAAGGTTTCCTATGGCTTCCCATCTTTCTACTGATCGATCCATACTCACTTGCGTGCACCTAGCCTAGGAAGGTTTCCTATGGCTTCCCATCTTTCTACTGATCGATCCATACTCACTTGCGTGCACCTAGCCTAGGAAGGTTTCCTTGGGCTTCCCATCTTTCTACTGATCGATCCATACTCACTTGCGTGCACCTAGCCTAGGAAGGTTTCCTTGGGCTTCCCATCTTTCTACTGATCGATCCATACTCACTTGCGTGCACCTAGCCTAGGAAGGTTTCCTTGGGCTTCCCATCTTTCTACTGATCGATCCATACTCACTTGCGTGCACCTAGCCTAGGAAGGTTTCCTTGGGCTTCCCATCTTTCTACTGATCGATCCATACTCACTTGCGTGCACCTAGCCTAGGAAGGTTTCCTTGGGCTTCCCATCTTTCTACTGATCGATCCATACTCACTTGCGTGCACCTAGCCTAGGAAGGTTTCCTATGGCTTCCCATCTTTCTACTGATCGATCCATACTCACTTGCGTGCACCTAGCCTAGGAAGGTTTCCTATGGCTTCCCATCTTTCTACTGATCGATCCATACTCACTTGCGTGCAACTAGCCTAGGAAGGTTTCCTTGGGCTTCCCATCTTTCTACTGATCGATCCATACTCACTTGCGTGCACCTAGCCTAGGAAGGTTTCCTTGGGCTTCCCATCTTTCTACTGATCGATCCATACTCACTTGCGTGCACCTAGCCTAGGAAGGTTTCCTTGGGCTTCCCATCTTTCTACTGATCGATCCATACTCACTTGCGTGCACCTAGCCTAGGAAGGTTTCCTTGGGCTTCCCATCTTTCTACTGATCGATCCATACTCACTTGCGTGCACCTAACCTAGGAAGGTTTCCTATGGCTTCCCATCTTTCTACTGATCGATCCATACTCACTTGCGTGCACCTAGCCTAGGAAGGTTTCCTTGGGCTTCCCATCTTTCTACTGATCGATCCATACTCACTTGCGTGCACCTAGCCTAGGAAGGTTTCCTATGGCTTCCCATCTTTCTACTGATCGATCCATACTCACTTGCGTGCACCTAGCCTAGGAAGGTTTCCTATGGCTTCCCATCTTTCTACTGATCGATCCATACTCACTTGCGTGCACCTAGCCTAGGAAGGTTTCCCTTTGGTACCGACTTCCATCTACGCACTCGATATAACCTAGGTACTTGGTACCGATGATGGTTAACACTCAAGCATTTCTTGCATCCTGCGTGCAACGTACCAATTTTCACTTCTTAGGTACGTTTATGGGCCCGCATTTATCCAATATCGCTCCGATGGCCTTTCGCATTATTTCATCCGATAGCCCTTGCCAAAAGCTACCAAAAGTTCCTCCACGGCCATGTGTTCCGACGCTTAGTTTAGGAAATATTCGAAAAAATTCATCTTAGGAAAAATTTTCTTATTGGAAAATCACCTTAAATCGATGGCCATTTTTTGGGCAAAAACTTTAACGTCTTCCCGACTTTGCGGGAATTGCGAATTTTAGGCACCCAGAGAAAATCTTTTACTTTAAGGGGGCGGCCGCGAAGTTGCCCAAAGTCTCGGACACAAAAATTCTCAAGTTCCCCACTCTAGTAAATCGCCCTATGAGTATCTCCTGGCCCGCGAGCTCTGCGAGCGGGCCAGCTTCGGCGATTTTTGCCTTTTCGCCTAGGCGGTTCTTCTACGAAATTGGTCCACAGCTTTTGCTCAGAAAGCTAGCATTTGTTGCAACAGTTAGGTACTTGGTACCACATTTTGGTATCCATTTGGGTATTTGTGGCAACTACTCGGTACTTTGGCCCACATTTCGCTCTACTCGGGCTTCTATGGTGGTACTTGTCGGTACTTCTGGCCAACTTAGGCCAATTGGGTGCAACTTGTGGGTACTCTGTGGGTACTTTAGGGCGTATTGTGTCTTTCGGGTGAACCTTCGCTATACTTCATGGGTACTGATGGCCAACTTAGGAACATTCAGTGCAACCTTTGGGCCTAAGGAAATTTGTCCAACTCTTTGGACTTAGAAAATTTTCTGGACTTAGAAAATTTTCTGGACTTGTAAAAATTTTCAAATGTTCAATTTGGCCCACATTTCGCTCTACTCGGGCCTCTATGGTGCTACTTGGCGGTACTTTTGGCCAACTTAGGCCAACTGGGTGCTATTTGTGGGTACTCTATCGGTACTTTTGGCCAACATAGGCCAATTGGGTGCTACTTTTGGGTGCTCTATCGGTACTTTTGGCCATGTTAGGCCCATTCGGTGCTATATGTGGGTGCTCTATCGGTACTTTTGGCCATGTTAGGCCCACTCGGTGCTATTTGTGGGTACTCTATCGGTACTTTTGGCCAACTTAGGCCAACTCAGTGCTTCTTGTGGGTACTCTATCGGTACTTTTGGCCATCTTAGGCCAATTGGGTGCTATTTGTGGGTACTCTATCGGTACTTTTGGCCAACTTAGGCCAACTCAGTGCTACTTGTGGGTGCTCTATCGGTACTTTTGGCCAACTTAGGCCAACTGGGTGCTATTTGTGGGTACTCTATCGGTACTTTTGGCCAACTTAGGCCAACTCAGTGCTTCTTGTGGGTACTCTATCGGTACTTTTGGCCAACTTAGGCCAACTCAGTGCTACTTGTGGGTACTCTATCGGTACTTTTGGCCA